>NC_071284.1:18578546-18708546 GCF_001660625.3 Ictalurus punctatus
AGATACCATCTGGTCGTGTTGCCTTCTTGGTGTTTACTCTCCTGAAAGCCTTCCTGACATTGTGCTCTGAGATAAGGAAAGTGTTTCCCACTCTAAAACAATCTACATGCATAATGCCAGTAATGCTGTTAGCACCGTCAACACTGCTAGTGCCGTTAGCTGCAGCCTCAAAGCAAGTGCAAAAGTGGTTAAGTTGTCAATCAGAGACACCATTATGAAGGATGGTGTTTTTAATATACTATTCTCAGTCCCTGCTGCAGACTCATAGAGCCCCCCTGATGGAACTGTGATTCTAATTTCCTCCTTTAGCACTGCTTTTCCTCCTTCACAACTCTGTGCACCTTGTAAGATACAGCCTTGTATTCATCCATGTTCCCGGTGACAAGCCCTGCATTATAGGCAGTGGTGTAAGACTTCATATCATCAAGGATGCTTTTATTCACCCATGGCTTTGGTGGGAATCCTTCTGATGGTGGTTTTGTGGAATAGATCATCCACCAGCTTCCTTATAAAACCCAAAACCACTCCCATAAACATGTCAACGTCATCGGAGCTACGAGTGAATATGTCCCAGTCTGTCATCTAGAGTGTCCTGCAATCAGACAGCAGCCTTGTTAGTATCTAGTTATGAAGATGATGACATGGTCCGATTTCCTACATGGTGGATGAGACTGTGCCTTGTGGCTATCTTTGAATGGAGTGTAGCCATGATCCAGAATCATCCACAGATGTGTTGGTGGAAATTTTGCACTGTGCATTTGGGGTTGGCATTGTTGACGTCCCCCACCACCATAAGAACAGAGTTCTGGTGATGAGTCTGGTGTTGAGTGAGAGCCTCATGCAGTTCACATAAGGTAGTGTCTGTGTCCACCTGAGATGGATTATAAATGGCACTGACTTTGGTTGAGGTAAATTTCAGATGAAAGATAGAACAGGTTGCATTTGATTGTCAGGAGCTTCAGGTTGGGTGTGCAGGAGCATGTGAGAGGAACATTGTTCATGGTAAACTTTTCAGAATGCAGCAGCATGCCTTGTCTTCAATTAGCCCAAGAGAACCCATATCACACCCCTCTTCATCTCCCTCCACTGGCTTCCTGTAGCCACAAATTCAAATCAAATTCAAGGCCTTGATGCTCACCTACAAGACCTTGTCTGGAACAGCACCCTCCTACCTCAACTCTCTCGTGAAGGCTTACGTTCCCTCACGCAATCTGCGATCAATCAACAACCGACGCTCAGTAGTACCTACTCAGCGTGGCTCAAGGTCCCTTTCAGGAACATTCAAACTAACTGTTCCTCACTGGTGGAATGAACTTTCAACCTCAATCCGGACTGCAGAATCTCTCACCATCTTTAAAAAACAGCTAAAGACCCACCTCTTCCGTGAACACCTAACCAACCCATAAAATAATAATAATAATAATTTACTCTGGCACTTACACCTCTACTCTGCGCACTTTGCTTCTTCTGGAACTCAATTAATGGAACTTGTATGGTAGCAATACTTGTATTGTTCTCTGCTTGATATCGCTTTGCTTGTATTTTCTCATTTGCAAGTCACTTTGGATAAAAGCATCTGCTAAATGATTAAATGTAAATGTAAACTGAGAAGAACTCAGCAGTTCTACTAGACATATATTACAATTGTTATTTGCCTCAAAGGCAAAACTGTTAACAGCTTTAGACAGATAACAGTAATAGGCAGTCATAATACTTGTAAAACAAAAAGTTATTATTGGTCTGTACCTTAAAGGATGTTAGCAGATCATAGCTGTTGAAAGGGTAGAATGTATGGAATGCACACTGGATATAAAACATCTACACATGCTTGTTAAAATGGCATGGGGTGTGCAGACTTTTTCTTGATAATTATAATTAATTCTAGATAATTTATTTAATTTTATTTCTGTACATATTCACTTAAGCATAAAAAATCCTATCCTACTGCATATACATCTTACATTGTAACAGCAAAAAGAGAAACCTCACTGGTTGGTGAATACTTTTGGAGGCACTGTTTTTGCTGCATTTCTTGATTGCTTGATTATGTTGCTGTAAAATAAAAAAACTATGTAAACACGGCGAAGAAAGACTGAGAGCGCATTATTAACCTGTATCTTCTTATTGTCTTGCACATTCATTTTCTTTGGCTGATCAGATATCATTGTTACAACACATAGAAAAATGTAATAAACTATGAGTAAAAAACTGGATGATTCTCTTGTTTAATGTTACATTCTGTTACAACTGATATCAACGGATTTCATCTCTTTGCAGTATGAATTTTTTATTAAGCTTAAAGGAAAGTGCTTGTGTTTAAAGGCAATACCCAGGTAATTTGCATAATCTGAATAGTGAATCAAGAAAATTGTCTTAAGCAGCTGCATAACCAGTTTCTATATACACATAGTCTGAATGCTCTGAGTGCAACTCTAACCCTGGTAAATCTACAGAAAGTTTTTCTTTTTCTTCTCACATGGAGCTCTGGCATGACAGTCTATAAATAGGGATCTGTAAAGAGATGGTTTGCCAAGGTAGGTGTGGAAGAACTGTAGTGGCACATAGACCTGATCCCAAACCCACTGATCACATTTGAGATGAATTGAACTCTGACTGCACTCCAGGCCTTCTTGCACAACATCAGTTCCTGACCTTACTAAAGGTTTTGTTGTCTTGGATCTTCAACAAACACATATGGGTTTTAAAGGGTCACATGAGCACATCAGACAAGTGATAGTACCCTAAGATAATGGAAGCAAACTCCTTGGATCATTCAGTTGCGATATAACACTTGTCCTCTGAATTAAGAGACTGTATCTTCACTCCGTTACATATTTTATATGTACGGGGAATTGACCACATGGCTCTAGTGACATGGATACTCTTTAAGAGGCTTTGGCTGTCATGCCCTAAATAATGTCCTAAAACCCACTCATAGTGAGATGAATTCAGGGCTAACTTTTGATCGGAACATGTCACACAGTGGCTTCAAGATGGAGAGATAGCCTTTTCACCCAGAGAACAAAGGTTAAATTGTAACTGAATGTTCTCTATCTCTAAACTCCATTATATATTCCATATGTGTATGTGGAAACTCTGAAAGACACACTACGAAGGGAAGGTCCAATTAACAGACAAACTATGTATAGTATTTACAACCCCAATTCCAAAAAAAAATGGGACAGTATAGGAAATGCTAATAAAAACAAAGAGGATTGATCTGTAAATGTACTTTTACTGATATGTATTTAAACAAAAAATGCATAAAGATAAGGTAATTGTTGTTTTACCCAATCAACTGCATATTTTTTTTGAAGGTAAATGATTATTTTGAAATTGATGCATGCAACACATTCCATAAAAGTTGGGACAGGGGCAATTTAGGACTAATAGTGAAGTGACAAGTTAAAATAAGATGATGTGAAACAGGTGAGGCAATATCTAATCAAAGTATATAAGCAGCCTCCAAAAAAAGGCATGGTCATTCAAGAACGAGGATGGGTCGAGGCTCACCATTCTGCCAACAGATGCATCATGTAATAATCAAACACTTTGAGAACAACATTCGCGAAAGACAATTTGGTAGAATTTTGGGCATTTCACATTCAACAATGCACAATATAATTAAAAGTTTCAAGGAATCTAGTCAAATCTCAGAAAACCACTTCTGAATTCACGTGATCTCCGATCCCTCAGACATCACTGTCTTAAAAACCATCATGAGTCTGTAATGTATATCGGGAATACTTTGGTAAACCTCTGTTAGTCAACACCATTCACCACTGCATCCACAGATGCAATTAAAGGCTTTACTATGCAAAGCAGAAGCCATACATCAACACTGTCCAGAAGTGCTGCCAACTTCTCTGGGCTCGTTCTCATCTGAGATGGACAGTAACACAGTGGAATCGTGTTTTTTTTTTTTTTTTTTTTTTTTTGTTGTCCGACGAGTCAACATTTCAAACAGTTTTTGGACAAAACAGCCACTGTGTTCTCCAGGCCAAAGAGGAAAAGGACCATCCAAGCTGTTATCAGCATCAGGTCCAAATGCCAGCATCATGTCACATCTGTGAGGCCACCATTAATGCAGAAAGATATGTACACATTTTGGAGCAACATATGCTGCCATCCAGGACATCTTTTCCAGGGACTCTAAACCTCATTCTGCCCGGATTACAAGCGCATGGTTGTGTAAGCAGAGTGCGGGTGCTAGCATGGCTTGCCTGCTGTTCTGACCTGTCTCTGATTGAGAACGTGTGGTGCATTATGAAGCGCAAATTAAGACAACAACGGGTCCCGCATATAATGAATAACATAAATGATATGTTTTCTATATAATTGAGGGTGAATTGAATTTTCAAATGACTCTTTTTTGTATGTTTTTTTTTTTTTTTGCATTGTCCATAATGTCCCAATTTTTAGGAATTGGGGTTACACATATTTCCAGTCATGAGCCAGATGCTTCCAACAGCTGACTTCCCTTGCAAGATGCCAGAATGGAAAGGAAATAGAGAGGCCTTACCCATCATCCTGCCTGATGCAAGGATTACACCACAGCTGGATCTGAAGCCCAGCCTAGATGACATGTTCATTCCTGGTTGCTTCCAGCACCAGCTCTCCAAAAGAATGACTAGTTGCAACATTCAGTCCATAAAATTAGTAAAAGTAGACATAGATGTCCATGTGGATACCTCGCAAATCTCCTTCAGAGACGCAATAAGATGCACAAGGCCCATGAGGTTGCAACCCTCTTGTTATGTGTGCCCTCAGTCTTAGCAGTGGTGGCCCATATGTTTCCTTATAGGTCAGCTGGATTGTCTCCACAACCCAATACAACAGCCTTGCCTTAGATAATGGCTTGCTCTGACATTCTGATTTAAAGCATACAAACAGCTGATCAGTTTGTCTGAACACCTTTGTCTGCTGTAGATACACTGATAATGTTCACATCAGGTAAATTAGTGACTGTTTTTGTTCCATCCCCTTGCTTTCTTGTAGAAGGAGAAATGGATGAAGCTCAACTGACTTGTTTAGGTGTAGCTTAAAGACAGCACTTTCAGAAGAAAAGCTGGGTTTGGGTTCAGTATAAACCCTGAACCATCTGGCATGAACAGCAGTTCATGATACTACAGCAGTTTTGATGGACTGAGAAAGCCAGGAGTTCCCCAATCCTCTTGGCAGAGGTTACTGCCAGAAGGAAGGCAGTTTTAGTGACCACCATTTCAGCTCCACAGGTTTAAGGGGCTTGAATGGGGGGTGCTGTAATGCTGTCAGGACTCAATCTAATTCCCTCTGGTGCATGGTAGGTCTTATTTTTCATTCTTTGCATCTTTGAGCCCCCTTAAGGAATTGAGATATCAGGAAACAGAAATGCTCTGATAGTTTGTGATACCCGACTGTGATCCCCCAGCCTTAACTTCTGCCACCATGGTATTGATGGTGGTGGGAGATTTCTCTGCATCCAGTTGCACCTACAGGGAGACCCTGAGTGAAGGGGTGGAATAGCATGCTCTGTGCCGGAGACTGTAGATTCTTCCTGTGTGGGTGTTCTCATGGTATCCTGTGAAGGAGGATGGAATGTTTAAGATCCACACCATGTGGGACCAGTTTGGGGCCACCAAAATTAGTTTCACATTCTCCACCTTCATTCTCTGAAGAAGAGGTTGGAGAAGGCTGAATGTGGGACATGCATAATGCTGGATTTGAGGGCACTGATGTGTGAAGGCATCTATGCTCAGAGGGGAGATGTCCTTCCCCAGGAAGAAGAACAGTGGACAATGTGTCAATTTCCTGGAAGCAAACAGGTCTGTTATGGCAAACCCAACTCTGATCTTGCCTTAGGGTAAAGTTTCCACTCCCTTGGGTTCAGGCTATCATTGGAGAGCTAATCTGCTGCCATGTTTGTGTACTCAGGCAAATGTACTTGCCTTAGTGATAGAAACTGCTTCTGTGCCCACATAGACCACTTGTGTGCAACTCGATACATGGTAGGAGAGCTGAGGCTCCCGTGGTGGTTGATACAGTGGGGAAATAAGTATTGGACGCGTCATTTTTTTTCAATAAATATATTTCCAATGAGGCTATTCACATGAAATTTTCACCAGACATTGGGATTAACTCAAGAAATCCTGAAATCTAAAGAATTCACAACATTGAAGTACATAAATAAAGTTGTGTAATAAAGTGGAATGACACAGAAAACAAGTATTGAACATGCTAACTGGAATGTAGATAATGGATTATAGGATAATCCTTTGTTTCTAATAACCGCTGCAGGATGCTTCTTGTATGAAGAAATTAATCAGCCACAGTATTCAGGTGTGATTTTGGCCCATTCTTCTAAACACATTATCTTTAAATCTTGTTCAGCTGGATTCAAGTCAGGTGATTGACTGGGCCATTCTAACGCCTTGATTATTTTTCACTAAAACCAATTGAAAGTATACTTTGTTGTATGCTTTGGATCATTGTCCTGCTAGAAGGTCCACCGACGTCTCATCTTCATCATCCTGGTGGATGGCAGGAGATTCTTCTCAAGAATCTCCCGGTAAAGGTCTCCATTCATTGTTCCTTCGATTATATGAAGTCTGCCAGTACCATGCGATGAAAAACAGCTCCACACCATGATGCATCCACCTCCAAACTTCACTGTTAGTATAGTGTTATTAGGGTGATGTGCAGTGCCATTTCTTCTCCAAACATGGTGTGTAGTAGGACAACCAAAAAGTTCACTTTTACTCTCATCTGACCAGACTACACTCTCCCAGTATTTCATAGGCTTGTCCAAATGAGTTGTAGCAAACTGTAAACGAGCTTCAACATGCATATTATATATATATATATATATATATATATATATATATATATATATATATATATATATGGTAAATGGCACACTTATATAGTGCTTTTATCCAAAGCGCTTTACACTGGGTCTCATTCACCCATTCACACACACACATACACATACACACACACCAATGGTAGCTGCCATGCAAGGCACTGACCTGCCATCGGGAGCAACTTGGGGTTCAGTGTCTTGCCCAAGAACACTCCGGCATGTGAAGTCATGCAGGTCGGGAATTGAACCACCAACCCTACGATCAGTGGACAACCTGCTCTACCACCTGAGCCACAGCATGCGTATATATATATATATTGTTAATTTTCCTTGCCAACCCTACCCACAAGCTTAAGCTTTAGGTTGTGACCCCTTTATTACTAATTACTCCCTTAGATAGTATATTCTTCTTTATAGAATACAGTTCCTTTGCACCCGCTGATCAATTTTAAAAAACCCAGCCTGGGCTGTTTCTAGACATTTGGAGGCTCTTGGCAAAATTTATGTTGGAGGCCCACTGCACACCTCTTTTGACGACATGTTTTTTTTTTCCCCATTACTTTCAAATGTTAACTTAACTTGATGTTAAGTCAGTTTATTACAATTTAATTAGAAATTGCTCATAAAGCCACACTAACGAAAAATGTTAAGGCAGCCAGGATTTTTTTGGCAGTAATTTGTTCACTAATTAATTTACAGTAACACACCCACCCACTATTTGGGATAACAACCAGTTTTGCCTACTCTATGTAGTAAAATAAAAAAATAAAAAAATAATAAATAAGACAACATTACATTGCCAACAAATAATCATAGATTAACACATCATGTTCAACACTTCAGTAAATGAACATCAGTGCATTTCTAATTTTTTCCTAGCTGGGTATAGACAGGATTTCCCCCCTGCTATTGAACCAATATAGACTATAAATATAGTCATAAGGTATCTTTAATACCTTAAATATGCACTATATACACAAATCAACTGCTAGTGGAAGTGAAAGAGACAAACTACTAAGCAGAAAGAATAGTTCATTTTTTAAAATAAAATTGTATGCTTATTTTTCAATAAATATAACAAGCATTTATGATTTGAAAACTAAAATGAAGTATTATGTTAAAGCAGTAATGTAAATATCAGTGTAATTTAGACATAGAGACAGTTTAAATGCTCTAGTGTGTTTTCTCTTTGACTTTAAATATAAAATTCTTAACAAAATTCTTAACTTTTACTTCAGTATTTTGCTAGTCAGCTCCCGATGCAATGTCATTGTATACGTGAATTCAAAGTGTTTGGCAATTTTGACGCGTCAACGGAACTTGCGCTCATGTGAACTTGTGAATAAACCGGCAAAAAATCTATACCGAAATGAATCTGACAGAACAAGGCCCAGTTTATTTTTAGAATATATTACAATCACTCCAAAATAGATGAATACAATTTCTTTGTGTGCCTGTTTAGCCTTTCGCTCAGCAGCCCCTGAAGGATGTTTTGGTTCACTGATTTAAGTCAGTCAGCTGCAGAAAAGTTGCATTTTTGCATTTTGTTCATCGTACCCTATATCTTCATACATTCAGAGGGTGGGACCCACTTTGAAACGGTGACATTAATTGGTGTCACTACAGGTGAGTGACAATTGATCTATATCCAATGGATGAAGAGCCTAGTCTTTTGCTGCCTATCTTGAAAGGTGGACTAGTGTATAGTGATGTGACGGTTATGGAGACTCCGTCTACAAGCCCGAGGCCCTAGGTACTTACCTACCCTGCCCATAGATAGCACTGGCCCTGGAAACAGCTATACTATATTCCTGGCCATTCATTCAATTATTCAATCAGTCAATCATGTGGGGCAGCTCAGCAATGGATAAAATCCTGCAGATACCAGAGCTTCAGTTACAGACTTACCAAATCCAAGAGAAGCAGGAGGAGCGATGGGTACTGCTTGGACAGTCGTGGAGGTGTAAAGACCAGTGACCAGCAAGCCATCGAAGAATGAACTAGTGGAGATTGTCACTGCAGAGAGAAGCATATAATTAGTAAAAGAGGCCAAAGATCTCTCTCTATTGATTTTTTTCAAAGAAAATATCAAAAGCTTAAACCTAAAAAAGGTTTATTTACTGTAGCATAGCCAACATCCCTGCCAGCAGGTGGGAAGAAACCAAGAGAACCCAGAAGAAACCCATGCAAACATCTGGGTTACATGCTGTGGGAAGCACCCTCATGTGTGACTGGTATCTGAAGCTTGTGTAGCATCATGCCTACTTATGGGCCTGCCGTGATCAGGTGACGTGGCAATTAAGCCACGTATATTAATATAAAAATATATATTTATATTAATATAAAAATGGCATCTGTGAACCATGCCTTCAGCCTCGATTATATGAAACGAAGACACAATTCACAGGCGTGCCCCAGTATGACAAAGCTACGCAATGTCTCGTTCTCTATTCTGGGAACAGGGTTACATGCATAACCCAGACATTCCCTTTCAAAGGGATCACACCGTTGCGTGAGTTTCATGCTGTGGATACGAGAATACCCGCTCCATCATTCTGAGGGCATATCCTGTTTAAAAGATCTGAGCCCGAGGGTCACTGCAAGACATTAGAGCTCCGGGTGAAATGTATATCCAGGCTGTAATATCGAATGAATGTGTGCGGCATAGACCACCCCGCCAACACACACACATCTTGTAAGGTTACCTCTTTGAACAAAGCCTTCAAGAAGGCAATCCACCTAGTGGAATGAGCCCTTAAACCCAGAGGCATAGCGATACCGCGCCTCATAAGCGATAGAGATTGCTTCCACTATCCAATTAGAGATGCGCTGTTTTGAGACAGCATCACCTCTACTGTCATGGCCAAAGCAGACCGACTGCTGCTCTGACTTACGCCACTGGCCAGACCTGTGGATGTAATTACAGAGAGCCCTTACTGGACACAGTAGGTGCAATTTCTCTTTTTCCAGTGTGAGGAACAGAGAATGGCATAAAGCCTGCAACACTACTGGCTGGGCAGCAGATGTAGGCACTTTAGGAATATAATCTGGCCTAGAATATAGAAAGGCCTTGGCTAATCCAGGCAAGTTAAGGCAGGAAGGGGCAACAGAGAGAGCTTGTAGATCTCCTAGCGTGATAGATGCCAGGACCAGCAGTCTGAAGCTGACACTAAAGGCTCAGGTGGGGCACCTGACAGACCTTCCACAGAAAGATCTCAGGAAGGTATGCGTGGCCTGCAGATGGGCCTCAGCTGCCTGGCACCACACATAAATCTCAGTGTTAGATGATGTTGCCCCACAGAGCTCCATCAATAGGGGCATGGCTGGCTGAAATGGTGGCCACGTAGATTCTAATTGTAGAAGGAGCCAAGTCTTTTAGTGACGTTATCAGATTTTTGTCCCCCTGTGACAGCTCACTGACCAGAGACGTCTGAAAACTTGGGACAGCCTTGGCTAGGGTAGGCACTACAGAAGTACTGGGGGCTAACTGCCCTAACAACCTCACATCCCCTGCTACATCCCTCTGGATCACTATATGGCCTTTATGATCATTCTCAGATCAGGCTATTAGCAGTCTGGCTCTTTGCGGGGGGGGGGGGGGGGCACACTCGCTTTCTGTGCCTCCCTCACACTATCACTGGCCCGGGATCCACTCGTGGATGCCCAGGCGAACTCCTCGTGACTGGGAAGGAACTGGCTGAACACCACCGTATGTCGAGCTCACTCAGCAAGTCTGCTTGGTAGGCCTGCAACACTGCCATTGTATGCAATTTTTTTACTTTCCATAGCAGAAGGAGGACTCATCATGCGAGCTCCAAAATCTGGTGGAGAGCCAGACCCTTCAGACAGAACAAGAAATAAAGCAGCACAGAAGCAAGGCGTGACACAATTACTAATTCTCTCTCACTCATACTTTTCTCTTCTTTTAAAGGGACAGAAAAGTAAAGAGATATGATTATCTTTTTTTTGAAAAGATAGAGAGGAAATGAACAGTCTTTTTGTAAGTGTTACACAAATGACTGACATGCAGTCTTGCTGAAGATAATAAAGCTGACTGTTCAGTTTACAGGTGCCATTTTTATATCATGCAACACACTTATTTGCCACATCACCTGATCATGGCAGGCCTATAAATAGGCATGATGTTACACAAGCTCTAGATACCGGTCATGCTTGAGGGCACTTCCCACAGTGTGAAGCTCATGCAACGTTGACTACCCTTTGAAAGGGAACATGAGAAGAATATGCAAAACTCCATCCAGACATTAATAAAAGCTCAGGATCAAACCAGGGACTAAAATTGAGTTTTTAATGATCTTGATTTATTTGAACGTTTATATTTTTTGTTTTTAATTAAAATATATTTTAGAAGACTGATCATTTAATGAGATTTAATGAGACTGATTAATTTATGAGACTGATTCATTTAATTTACAATGAAGCAATTATATTGCAGGTGTGTACTATGCATTTATAGTGCTGTCACAATTTCCCATTGTGCTAAGCCCTGGAGCACATGGCGCGCTCTGAAACTCGAAGTGCGAGCTGAAAGTGTGAGCGTGCTTCCGGGTTTCAGTGACACTGACTTTTTGTTTACTTCGGACACGTGTGTTTTGATGTGATTTCTGTCCTGTCTCTGCTCCTGTATTGTCATTGTTTGTTTCCCATATGTGCCCTTATTAGTCTCAGCTGTTTTGTATTCACCCTGATAATGTTTAGTGTTTAAACCCCTCATGTCTCTTTGTTCGTTGTGAAGTATTGAGTTTTCCTGAATACCAAGCATTTGTTCATCGTGTTTTATGTCATAGTTTTGATCCTGTTCTTGTCCACGTTTCTCCATTCCTGTTCAGCCTTGTTTATGCCCATTTGCTGATCGCCTGACCTATTGCCTATTTTTGACCACGCTATTGTCTCATGTTTTGGCTTTGTCTGCCAGTCTCTACTCTAATACAGCTCTTATCTGCATTTGCATCCATCCTAACCTCCATTACGTGCTTAACATGACAAGCGCTTCCTGTGTTTACAGACCCATTTCCCCTACACTTCCCACAACTCCCTACTGGCAAATTCCATTTTCCTGCACACATAATCTGTCAAATATTCTTGATAATAATTGATAATAAACTAAACTTTATATTTATTTGATTATTAAACCTATTTCTAGACATTTTTATTCATTTCATACTTGAAATATTTTTCTTCTGATGGCAGATATCGTTCCCTAATTTTAATTTTAAGTATGTCTTAGTAGAAAGACGCAAGATTATCTGTCAATGAGGTAAGAATATTTAAAGCTAAAAACATGCTAAAGCATCTAAAACCAAACTGAATTATATTATATTTGCTTCATATTTCTCCTAATATGAAATATCATAAGAAATATAATTTTTGCAACATAGAAATGGCATTATTCTTGATCTTACATTCTTCTGTGATTATAAAATTTTTCTCAATTGCTTATATACGTTTCACAAAATGCTAAAATCATTCCCCAAATAGTGTCTCAACACCACTCTACAATAACACAATTGGTTGCATCACACTTCACTGAAAATAACACAGTTTTCATAAAACCTAAAACACAACCCCAAATCACTTCACCAAAATTTCATCCCAAACGCAAACCCAAAATCACTCACTCTACAAAGTCAAGCAAACCCATACTGTTGAATTGAAAGGTACAGTTAGTCGAAAAGAGGCTTGACGAAAAAAAAAAATCGACGTCGAATATACGTAGAAAAGAAGCTTGAACAATGTTAACATTCTTGAAACGCTATATTACTTTGAAATTATGCGAAAAAACTGATTAATGAAGTTACGGCTGTGTAATTTCAAAGAACTATATCTAGATATGATTTGTTAATTTTTAGTTTGTCACATATATATATTGGCTAATTTTGGCCAATCAAAGTGGATAGATTCGTACGGCTCCTGGGCCCGCTCCACTGAGCAAGGAGCAAGCAACCAGGCTGGGCTGAGGGGTAGCCGAAAGTGCCGAATTTGCGTAAATGCTGTGAATTTTGTAGATAAAATTGTAATAATTAATTTATTTTTATTTCATTTTTTGATAGTGTATTCTCCAATTTACGGGAATAGGAAATCTCTTGCATACGGAAACTAAACATACAAAACCAAACTTATGAAGCTAAGCACTCGTATGCGCAGATATCGTCCCTAACCCACATTGGATTTTATTGATTCTCTGCGCTGTGTGAAATAAGCAATATTATCTTCAAAATTCATTGGTAACTCGGCTGCAGAAAGGTTCCAGTTTGCACTGAAAGGTAATATAATATATCAAGGTTATTTGCATGTCATTTTCAGTTTGTGTAATAACATTTTGCATGATTATTTCATCAATATATTTCTTGGCTTCTGGCCATTAGGCCATGATCCCCTCCCCATAATGAAAGGTAATCTATAAATGATGCATGACAGAAATCGTAGAATTATTTGTCCCTTTTCTCCACGTGAACTAGATCTAGTGCATCAGTAATTTTTTTCTACATTTCCCCATCAGATTCAATGCAGATCTAACTAACACTTTTCATATGCATGTGAAAATGCTACAACTAAATCTACAGTCGAAACTCTGTCAAAAATGTGCAATCAATTTTAGTTGGAATGCAGTAGATTATATTTTCAATCTTGAAGGCATTTTAGCTTGTACACTCCAGCTGCAATAAAAAGTTTTATTTGATGTTTAAGTACTATTAACCTTTTTTTTTTCTTTTTTTTTTTAGGGGCAATCGTCATAATTTTGATCTCAGTTTTTGCTTGCAACATAATTTGGGTACTTCGACATAACATTGAACATTTTCAATTAAAGATTCCTAAGTAAATTCTTCAGTAACTATTTTTGCATGATGTATTTTTATTTGAGCATGGCACTAATAAGATTTTTCAGGGTCAGTTCATCTCCAATATGGACCAGCACAATGTATTTATTTCCATTTCCTAACATAAATAGCAATGTAAATCATGTAAAATAATGTAAAAACAACATATACAAAATTTCAGATGCCTGTCATGGACATCGCAAGTATTCCTATCAGTATTATGTTACCAAGTTTCTGGAAGAAAGAGATCCATTTGCCATCGTTCATTGGTCATGGGTTAAAGAAGATAAGGAGGTAATGTACAGGATAATGTTCATTTATGCGGACATTATATAGGAATTGTCACATGCTGACTATAGTGCTTTTTTTTTTTTGTGTAGTTACTCAAAGTGATGAACATATATTTCAGTACTCCAATCACATTATTAACATTCAACGGAGTTTATTATACTACATCCCGTGGCCCGAAGAGCAGCCAACACCAAATTTTCTGACGCGACTAGTTCCTCCAAGCCATGTTCAGTGGAACCATTATGAAGTTTATGTTCTCTCCCGTTGTAGTAAGTGAAACCTCGTAGCATAGGAAGTGTAGACTATACTGCTTTCAGTTGACTTCAGCAACAACCCCCCCCCCCCCCCCCCCCCCCCCCCCAAAAGAAAACTTGCTATCACGTCTGGAACCATGACCAATGTAAATCTGCTAATGATTGTCACAAGGAACTGAGTCCAGATTAAACAGTTTGTCTACCATTTTGTTTCTCTTTTATATTGTCTAAAATAATGGTATTGGTGAGCTTTATGAAATCATCCAGAAATAAAAATGACACCCAGTGACTCTTTCATGTTCTGACTGAAGAACGATACAGTAAAAAGGTAGCCCTTAATGCCAGTATGGTGATGGAATGGTCTACTATTAAAATCATTTCCCAGTGTAATAATGAAAGAAGGAATTACAGTCATCATATTTTTTTATATGACTTACTATGTATTATTGAATCATATGAATAACTTTTGTGTATCTTACAGAAGATCTCCAAACTGCAACTAACCGGTGGCAAGACTATAAACGACATGATGAAGCTGCGCATCTCTCGACTACAGACATCAATGCACTGCGTCGTAAGAGGATGCTTGCTGAAGCGGATAATGAGGAATCTGATGACTCAGAGGAAAGGAGGGGGGTAATGAAAAGTGCAACAGAACGAAAAAAAACTTAAGAAAAAGTCAAGTAACGCCTCAAAAGAGAAGCAGGTGTCACGTCCCCCTTCTCCACCTCCATTTATCGCTCACCACCTAAAAGAAAACATCTATGTGGAGACACGGCAGGATAACCAGATATTCAATGGCCTAGATGGCAGTGGAGTTTTCACAGAGATTGACTCATTCCTGGTGTCCACCCCTATGCGTTCTGTGTGAGTACTTTGTGCTATTTTTGTGAATATTCATAGGTCAGATGCATGACAATTTGTCACAAAGATGTATTCTATTTTTTATAAATAGTTTGTTCATATTGCAGCTCAATGAATCATATGTAAACTACGCAACTCATGCTGCAAAGGGTACAAGGGTTGGAAACCACTCTGCGTCAGATAAGAAAGGACCTGCGTACAATGCTGGCTGACGTGATGCCATGTCAAGCCAGAGGCAGATCAAGGCTTGGTGGCCTTACCACGGCCTCTCAAAACTCTCAGTGAGTTAGAGGATCTGAATGAACAACTGAAGAATAGAGGAAAACTTCGCAACTGTTTTGTAAGTCACCCTTTTTAATGTTCACCCGGAGTTTGACTCAGAATAATAATCATAAATAAAAATCATAATAAATCTATGTGTTTACATAAACTGAAGTTTTTGATCATAATATCAAAATTATGTCATACAATCCTATGTGACTAAATGACAGAATTGTATCTTATGTTGGACCATGTATTGTAGAGGTTTTTTATTTGCATTTCTTGTAGCGTGCTTACTTGAAGACAATAAGGAGGAGCAGCATCGGAGAGACGGTCCACTCCATTCTCCAAAGAATCGGGGAGAACAGCCTGTGGTGTATGTTTTCATTGAAAGGGTCAAATGGTGGGAAGCTGGCTTTGACTGATTATGATGAAGTATATCGCCTTGTACACTGTGAGTGTGAAGGACAAAAAATGTATATATGACAGTATATGGCTCCTTTTGCAAACTACTGAAAATAAAGTTTTGCCTTCAGAAATTGGACATTTTCTGTTATTGTATTCCAAGGCTGAATGTTTTGGTTGATATTTATGTTACAGATATTGCCAAACGAGCCCATGGACATGAATATACTGTTGCCAGTTGCAGAGAGGCCATCGGCAGCTACCTAAAAAATATCCCAGCCAGGAAAGGTGGCAAGAAACATAATGTGATTGTTTATGATTAAGTCTAGAATTTAAACCTACAACTTCTGTGATTCTTTTTCTTTTCTCATTCATAAAAATGTGCCACTGTTTAACATTGTTGACTGATTCATTAGTTTTTATATCCATTTGAAAAGCAAAAACCTTTCCACTATGCATATAACTGAAAGTGCATACATACTCCAACCCTATTGTGAATATTGATGATTGATTTGGAGGTTTCAAATTATGAGTAAATTGTGGTTCACTTTCTTGTGTTCAGGAATGTGTAGCTATTAGCTAGTTGCTGTCTATATTTTACTGATTCCGAAATTGATGGTTCAGACTGCATCATATAGTACATGTGTATATACCAATGAAATGAAATGCCATATATTCAGATATGTCCACTGTCTGTTCACAGCAGAGCTACATGGGATCTCCAGTGCGTCCTACAACAATTGGGTGTGAGTCCAGTTCAGATTCAATTTTGGAATCTCATTCCTCTCCCTTGCGTAACAGCCTCCAAACAGAACAATTCTAATGAGCTTGTATATACTGAGAATTCCAGTGGAATTTTTTGATGTCTGATTAATAAATTGTTTTCTTTGATTAGCAATACACAGGTATATCTGGCTGTTTTGTGTGTTACAATATTGAATGTCATTTTTCAGCTATTCACTTTGTCTGTATTTACTAAAATTCATGCATGTTTATTAAAAATATTCACGTGTCACAGCTCGGTCCGATCAGAACTCAAATTCCCAAGATGCAATACTCACTTCTCAGGCACGCATGCACTCACCATCCCCGGAGTTCTGATCAGACACACCTGGCACCAATCACACACACACACACACACACTAGTACTTAGGGAAGACATCCACCCAGAATCTACGCAAAGTATACGCTCAGTAGCTTAGTTTGCTGCGTTACCAAGCTTATCTAGTTCGTTGTTGCTTATAATCCTCGACCCTCGCTTCTTGTCTCGACTACGCTTTCTGGATATCCCCATTTGTATTGTTCGCCCGATCGCTTGACCCTTGCTGACTCTACAACTACGCTTCCGGAACTTCCCGATCCTACTCTGTTCACCCGCCTCCCGCTCCTGCTTCCGTACCGTCTCAAGGTTGGTGACAGAATACTTCGCCTATTAATGGAGGCAGCGGGAAATCGCTGGCCGAACGCCATCGAGGGACATGGCCGGATGCTTAGCGAACATGATCAACGTCTCGCCTACCTAACTGAGCAGGTAGCTCGGTTAAATCAAGCTGCGCAGCCTGCTACGGTGCCGACCCCACGCTTCCCTCCCACTCCAGTGCCGGAGAAGTATGATGGAGATCCCGCACGCTGCCGGGGTTTTTTACTCCAGTGCTCCCTGTTTTTTTCCACGTACCCAGACATGACGGAGAGTCAGAAGATCATCCACTTCATGGAACTTTTAACCGGGAAAGCTCTCCTCTGGGCTACCGCGGAATGGGAACAGGAAGGGAACCGTATCAGCACGTTTGAGCAGCTGACATCACGCTTCCGCACGGTATTCGATCACTCTCCAGACGGCCGGGAGACTGGGGAGGACTTATTGTCCATGGCGCAGGGATCACGGAGTGTGGCGGATTACGCCCTCGAATTTCGCACTGTCGCCGCCCGGAGCGGATGGAATCAACCCGCTCTAAAAGCCATGTTTCGCCGGGAATTAAATGCTGACATCTTAACGGAGCTGGCGTGCCGCGATGACCTTTTGACCCTCGACTCACTCATCAGTGTAGCTATCCGCCTGGATCGTCTACTACGTAGCCGCCGCCCCGGACGCGGTGAGGCGGAAGCACTGACACCTGAGCACTCTAGTGAACCCATGCAGCTGGGACAGACTCGGGTGAGCACGCAGGAACGAGAACAACGGCGCCGTGAACACCGTTGTTTCTACTGTGGTGAGAGGGGCCACTTCGTGCCACAATGCCCTCTCAAACAGGGCTCTACCCGAGGGGAAGCCAAAACTGCCAGACCACTTCAGGCAGGGGTGTGTTCCGAACCCATTACCCAGCACTCTGTTCAGTCTGCCTTCGTATTGCCCGTTATAGTGGGTTACTCAAGGGTTTCTTGTGTTTTAGAAGCACTGAACGACTCGGGAGCGGCGTGGAATTTCATTAGCCAAGAGACCGTACACCAATATAATATCCCCGTTCGTCCTCTCTGCACCCCCCGCCGTGTCCAAGCCATTGATGGGGCTCCCATAGGAGAGGGCATAATCACCCACTGCACCGAACCTGTTAACCTCCGAACCAGCGCCTTTCATCAGGAGAAGATCACGTTCCATGTCATAGTGACGGCTCGACACCCAGTGGTTCTCGGTCTCCCTTGGCTCGAACATCACAATCCCCAAATTTCATGGAACCAAAGGGAAATCACGCGCTGGTCAGCTCACTGCATTTCTCACTGTCTTCAAGTCCCGGTGATCTCCGTAGCATCCACCTCCATTGAAAGCCCAGATAAGGCAGATAACGTTCAGATCCCCAGTGTTTACCACGACCTCATAGAGGTATTCAGTAGGAAGAAGGCGAGCGGACTACCTCCCCACCGTGATTACGACTGCGCTATTGATTTGCTCCCAGGCACTACACCACCACGAGGGAGGGTCTACCCGTTAACGATCACTGAGCAAAAGGCCATGGAAGAGTACATTCAGGAGGCGTTGCACCAAGGGTATATACGACCATCCACTTCTCCAGCATCCGTGGGATTTTTCTTCGTGGAGAAGAAGGGAGGAGGTTTACGACCGTGCATCGACTACCGAGGACTAAACCAATGTTGCGTCAAGTACCGCTACCCACTCCCTCTAGTACCAGCCGCTCTGGAACAATTACGCACGGCCACCATTTTCACGAAACTGGACTTGCGCAGTGCATACAACCTGGTCCGGATCCGAGAGGGAGATGAATGGAAGACCGGGTTCAGCACAACTTCAGGCCACTACGAGTATCAGGTCATGCCGTATGGGCTTTCTAACGCCCCCTCGGTCTTCCAATGTTTAATTAACGATGTGTTACGTGACATGCTGGGACGCCATGTGATCGCCTACATCGACGACATACTGATATACTCTGACTCCCGGAAAGAACATGTTCACCACGTTCGCCAAGTGCTACAGTGACTGCTCCGTCACCAGCTATATGTGAAAGCAGAGAAGTGTGAATTCCATAAAACCACCATCACGTTTCTGGGCTACGTCATCAGCCCCGAGGGAATCTCCATGGACCAAGAAAAGGTCCAGGCGGTAGTAAGCTGGCCCACACCCACGACCATCAAGGAACTACAGAGGTTTCTGGGGTTTGCAAACTTCTACAGGAGATTTATCAGGAATTTCAGTGCCGTCGCCAACCCCCTCACATCCCTGCTAAAGGGGAGACCCAAACGTCTGGCATGGAATTCCACTGCCCAATCCGCCTTCGACAAGCTCAAGAAGGCCTTCACCACTGCACCCCTCATCAAACATCCAGACCCATCCAGACCATTTATAGTGGAGGTGGACACATCAGAAACCGGGGTAGGAGCCATTCTGTCCCAACGATTTGGAGAAAAGCCAAAACTTCACCCGGTGGCCTTCTTCTCGCGAAAGCTTTCCCCAGCCGAGAGAAACTACGATGTGGGGAATTGGGAACTCTTGGCAGTTAAGTTAGCGCTGGAAGAGTGGAGACACTGGTTAGAGGGGGCTACACATCCATTTGTCATCTTCACGGACCATAAGAACCTGGAGTACCTTCGCACTGCAAAGCGACTCACACCCCGCCAGGCCCGATGGGCCCTATTCTTCACTAGATTTCAATTCAGGTTATCCTACAGACCCGGGTCCAAGAACACAAAGGCGGATGCTCTGTCTCGTCTTGATCAGACAGAACGGGTCAACGAGCAGGAGGAGTACATCATTCGTCCTTCATGTGTTATCAGTGCACTAGAGTGGGAGCTGGACGTGGAACTAGAGCAGATTCCCCAGTCCCAAGTACCTGTAAATTGTCCTCCTGACAAACTCTTCGTACCTGAAGAGTACCGCCAAGAACTCATCATCTGGGCACACACGGTACTCGGTACGGGACATCCTGGAACACAACGCACACACCATCTCCTGGAAGAGAAGTACTGGTGGCCCAATATGATAGGAGACATACACAAGGTGGTGAAATCCTGTTCATCGTGCGCACAGAGTAAAGTACCTCGGACCCTCCCCGCCGGGAGGCTCAAGCCCTTACCTATCCCCGAACGCCCATGGTCACACGTATCTGTAGATTTCGTAACAGACCTGCCTAGATCCCAAGGAGATACCACAATTCTAGTCGCAGTGGACCGGTTCTCCAAGTCCGTATGCTTCATTCCCTTACCCGCTCTCCCCACTGCATTCAGGACAGCTGAACTTCTATTCCAGCATGTGTTCAGGTATTACGGCATTCCGGAGGAGATTGTCAGTGACAGGGGCCCGCAGTTTACCTCCAGAGTGTGGTCCAGCTTCATGACGAAGATGGGAGTGACAGTGAATCTCACCTCCGGTTATCACCCCCAAGCCAATGGGCAAGCCGAACGAGTCAATCAGGAACTAGGACGATTCCTCCGCACCTTTTGTGCCAACAACCCAGAGGATTGGAGCAAGTTCTTGCCATGGGCCGAGTACGCCCAGAACTCACTACGCCATTCGGCTACCAATCTCACCCCCTTCCAGTGCGTGCTCGGTTACCAACCCCCTCTGTTCCCGTGGAACGCAACCCCCACCGCAGCTCCGGCCGTTGACCACTGGTTCAAACGTAGTGAGCGTGTCTGGGCTGACACCCATCGACGCCTGAAGGAGACGACAGACACGTACAAACACAAAGCAGATCGCCGCCGCAAAGAACACCCTAATTACCAACCAGGTGATCGGGTATGGTTGTCCACAAAAGACTTGAGACAAGCTCACGGCTGTAAAAAACTAGCGCCACGATATACTGGACCATTCAAGATCCTCAAGCAGGTCAATGAAGTCACCTACCGTCTGGAACTGCCACGACACGGCCGCATGTCCCCTTCATTCCACGTATCACGTCTCAAACCTGTTGTTAACGGTCCTCTAGCCACCGAAGTACCAGCTGAAACTCCTCCGAACCCTCTGGAGATTGATGGACAACCGGCTTACCGCGTCAGGAACATCCTCAAATCTAGACGCAGGAGGGGCAAGCTGGAGTATTTGGTCGAGTGGGAGGGTTACGGACCTGAGGAACAGTGCTGGGTTCCCAAGCAGGATATACTGGATCCACAGCTCACCAAGGACTTTCATGTCACTCATCCTCATCTCCCAGGCCCACGACCCCGGGGGAGGCCAAGAAAGAACTCAGCTCCCGGAGTGAGCCCTTTGGGGGGGGGTTCTGTCACAGCTCGGTCCGATCAGAACTCAAATTCCCAAGATGCAATACTCACTTCTCAGGCACGCATGCGCTCACCATCCCCGGAGTTCTGATCAGACACACCTGGCACCAATCACACACACACACACACTAGTACTTAGGGAAGACATCCACCCAGAATCTACGCAAAGTATACACTCAGTAGCTTAGTTTGCTGCGTTACCAAGCTTATCTAGTTCGTTGTTGCTTATAATCCTCGACCCTCGCTTCTTGTCTCGACTACGCTTTCTGGATATCCCCATTTGTATTGTTCGCCCGATCGCTTGACCCTTGCTGACTCTACGACTACGCTTCTGGAACTTCCCGATCCTACTCTGTTCACCCGCCTCCCGCTCCTGCTTCCGTACCGTCTCAAGGTTGGTGACATCACGGAGTTTGTTAAACTATATCATTGTTCATATTCATAAGATTCGTCATGGGAATTCCATAGACCAGAATCTAACATCCACGTTATTGAAGCATTGTTTAATTAAGAATTTTTTTTAAGTATGCGTTATGTTATATACTTTAATTGTATCTTGCTACATAATGTTGGAATATGAGGACTTGTGTACTTTTCAAGAAATTATAGGTACAAAAAGGATCACACATATCTGATTAGAAAAAATAGCATTGTAATGTGTGCAACTTTGTGTATAAATATTTGTGTAGTGTATTTACACCACATTACGAGTACAGCCAATTACAAAATAGTAGATGCATGTGTATCATTGAGCATATATTTGTATATGAATTATTACAAAATTTGATTAATATCTTGCAATGCTGGAATCAAAAACTGGAACTTCATGTATATGTTGTAGTTATCCTCATGTAGTGTTTGTCCCCCTGCAACATCATTGTCACTCAGATGGCACACACAAGCAAGCAACAAAACACACACAGTGAATGTATACTACCCACTAGTAAGATCTATTCAGAACAATATTCCAAAATCTTGCTTACTGTGGATGTGTTGAACGGTCCTCAAAATCCAATGTTGATTAATAGAGATACACTAAATGCTGCAAGACCAAATTTCACATTGTTATTTCCAAATTTACACCATTAAAAAAGTATAGCAAATGTTTTCTTATTTGCCTACATGCTGTAACTGAATAAATACACCAAATAATTGATCCATTATGCTAAAATCCCATAATCACACAATATTCTTTCACAATGATAAACACATTCTCATTGATTCAACATAGCTTGCAGTTCTGCTGCATTCATTTTGGAAAATTCTATATGTACTTACAAAATGTCTATATGTAATTGGGAAAGCAGCTGTCTCATCTATCTAACCACTGGAGTCACCAATCAGAACTCAGTGTGCTAATTGTTGGACCATAGTGCACAAGATCAGAAGCAGAAGATAAACATAAGCATAAAATCACCCCTTCACATGAGCCTTAAATCATGAGCCCCTGTGTGCAGACTTTGGGGCACCAAGGCAATTACCGCTCAATGCTGAGATCTCACTGCCCTGTGACCAATGGATGATCCCCCACAGGGTAGCAAACCTCTTCAAAAAACTAATTGATCTAGGCCACTGGCCGAGACATAGTGGCTGAGCTACAAGATGAAAGCCCTGTCCCTCAGTTCATAACTTTGGGAAAAGGGGGGTGACTCACCAAAACAGGCCCCAAGGACAATCAACACAGGCGAAGCCCTTTTGTTCTCTTACCCAGTTGACTTTCTTTAGTCATGGTCCTTATCACACCTTTGTCACACCAACTGAATCAGGACACCTCACATATTCTAAAAGACCAAGGACCACAAGAATAATACAGTAACAACTGAAATTGCCTATTTTCTTCTATGTGTTACCCTATAATTATCATGCTTGTAACCACAAAGTTGCATTTAGACATTTGATTGTTTAACATGCATGAGTATGATTGATTATGGATATAGGTGTGTGATTATTTATTAGTAATGTGTTAACAACAGCCAACATATGTCTTATTTGGTATGTGTATGCTCCTTGAATGGTTTGCTGAGAGAGGAGAGTAAGGAAAATTGAGTAGAACGTTGTTGGGTATCGGTAACAACAGTTGGGGCTAAAAGTTTGATCCACACTCTATAAAAATAAGAAAAGCGAAGGCATGAAGTTATGTGACCACAAAACAATGGACTGAGCAAAGTCATGGACGGAGATTGTAGTTACACCCCGCCATAACTTCATGCTGATTGGAGCAAAACCTTTCAGTTCCACCCAGCTAAGAAGAGTTAAAACCCTTGGGCACCATGGAAACAATGAGTCTCTCTTCTACCAACACTTTCAAAAGGTACTCCCTAATCAACATCTTCATGGAGTCCTCATCAGCTGCTAGAGTCCTCTTTAACCAACATCTGCAGAAGTTCTTCAATCAACATCTTCAGGAATTCCCTTTTCAACCAACGTCTACAAGAGTACACTACAATCAACTTCTGTGTGGGCCGGTTCTTGCAAAGCTTCCTATCTGTAGTCAGGAAACAACCAGAAGTACCACCACCTGTTCAAAAAGACGCAAGCCTGAGGGTCACTGCAAGACACTCAAACCTGGGCCGGAATGTATATCCAGGCTGTAAAATCAAATGAATGTGTGCGCCGTAGACCACCCCACCACAGCTCACACATCCTGTAAGGATACCCCTTTGGACAAAGCCTTTGAGGAGGCGACCCCCCTAGTGGAATGAACCCTTATGCCCAGAGGCATAGCGAGACCGTGGCCTCATAAGCGATAGAGATAGCTGCCATTATCTAATTAGAGATGCGCTGTTTCAACACAGCATCACCTTTGCCAAAGCTGACCAGCAGTTGATGTAAGTACAGAGAGCCCTTACTGGACACAGTTGGTACAATTTCTCTTGTTCCAGTATGAGGAACAGAGAAAGGCAGAAAGCCTGCAACAACACACGCTGGGCAGCAGATGTAGGCACTTCAGGAATATAATCCGGCCTAGGATACAGGGAGGCCTTGGCTAATCCAGGGGTAAAGTCAAGGCAGGAAGGGGCAACAGAGACCTCGTAGATCTCCTACTCACTTGAGAGATGTCAAGGCCAACAGACGAGCTTCCTAAAGATTCAGAAGCTTCTCAGAGGCTGACAATAAGGGCTCAAATGCAGCACCTGACAGACCTTCCCGGACCACAGAAAGGTCCCAGGAAGGTATACGTGGTCTGCAGATGTGCCTCAGCCACCTGACAGCACGCATATCCCTTAAAGTTAAAGGATGTTGCCCCACAGTGGCTCCATCAATAGGGTCTGGCTGGCCGAAATGGCGGCTACGTAGACCCTGATTGTAGGAGGAGTCAACCCTGCTGAGTAACATCCTTGTAAGACCTCCAGGACTGTAGCTATTGCACAGTTCACTGGGTCTAGCTGACGTTCCTCACACCACGAGACAAAAAGTTGCCACTTGAGCGCATACAATTTCGTCGTGGATGCCATTCTATCATTCTACATGGTCTCTACAACCTCAATTGTGAGACCAGAGTCTATGATTAGGTGCCTCTCAGGGGCCAGACTCACAGTCTCTATAGTTCCAGCCGAGGGTGATAAATCAGCCCTCCGGCTTGAGACAGGAGATCCCTGTGGATGAGAATCTCTGAAGGAGTGCTGTCTAGCAGGGATATTATATCTGAGAACCATATTCGAGCTAGCCAATACGGTGCTACTAGCAGCAGGCGTAGACGGTCTTGGCAAACTTTCGCTAGAACTTGTGGGACCAGAACCATCAGGGGAAAAGCATACAGATGTGACCTCGGCCACATGTGCACCATGGTGTCCAGCCCTAATGGAGCGGGAGGAGTGAGGCAAACCACAGTAAGCAGTGTGTTGCCTCCTCGGAGGCGAACACATCCACTCCCAAACATCTTGGCCAAACATCAGCCATAATGACTCCACCACTTGTGGCTGGAGCCACCAATCCCTGGGCCTCAGCCCCTGCCTCAACATGACGTCTGCCCCCATATTCCCGTTGCGCAGAATGTACATTGCACTCACTTACAAAACTTTCCCTCTGCCCAGAGAAGAATTAGTTGCAACCGCCTGAACATGGGGCGCAAACAGAATCCTCCCTGGTGGTTGATATATGAGACCATCATTGTGTTGTCTGTAAATACATGGTGACCTATCAACTGAGCAAGAAAGAATTTAAGTGCTAGAAATATGGCTCGCATTTCTAGGCAATTTATATGCCACTCCAGATGAGGGCCGCTCCAGAGACCATGAGCTAGACAGCTGCCTAAGACTGTGCCCCAGTCCGTGAGTGAAGTGTCTGTCATTACCGTCTTGTGCTAAGGAGACACCCCGAGAGTGTGACCCAAAGCTAGAAACCGGGAACACCTCCAAATTCTCAGAGCATGTAGGCATCGCCGCATGACACTGATTACTCTCAGAGGTTTCGTCCTTGGACTTGGTCTTCTCAGCCATCATTGAAACGGTCTCCTGTGCAGTAGGCCCAATGGTATGACGTTGGCTGCTGCTGCCATAAGCTCCAACAGTCTCTCATAGAGACTGGAAGGGATGCCAAGATCCAGCTTTATCTTGCTCAATGTTGATAGGATTGAACCTACGCATATTGGGGATCGAAATGCCCTCATCATAGTAGAATCCGTATAACCCCTAGAAATGTAGTCCACTACACTGGAGAAAGCAATTCGGGGGTTCAATCTGAGCCCCAAGCTCATCATGTGGGCGAGAACAACATCTCAATGTTGAACCACCAGTTTCCTGGATCGTGCTAGAATTAACCAGTCGTCCAGGTAGTTTAGTACACGGATGCCCTGGAGTCACAATGCAGCCAGAATGACATCCATGCACTTTGTGAAGGTGCAAGGGGATAAAGCTAGCCCGAAGGGAAGAAACTGATCTTGGTATGCATTGCCTCCAATGCAAACCCCAGGAACTCCTGTGACTGGGCAATATTTCTATGTGGAAATATGTACCTTTTAGATCTATCGTCACAAACCAGTCCTCAAACTGAATCTGTGGAATGATCAACTTGGGCATCAGCATCTTGAACCTGTATGTCCGAAGAGTACAGTTCAGATGACGCAGATCTAAAATTGGCCGCATACGCCTCTATTTTTTTGCGGACCAAGAAAGAAAGGCTGTAAAAACCTCCCTCCCTCAGGGAACGGGGTACATATTCTATGGCCCCTTCATCCAATGCGGATCTTACTTCCTGCACTAGAAGCATCAAATTTTCATTGCCCTGTGACAAATCGCTGACCAGAGAACACTATAAACTTGGGACAGCCTTGGCTAGGGGAGGCCCTACAGTAGCACTGGGGGCTAACTGCCCTACTAACCTCATGTCGCCTGATACGTCCCTCCACGGTCAGGACCGCTCCTCTTTGTCTGCTTGGCCTTTATGACCATTCTCAGATCAGGCATAGTAGCAGGCCTTGACTGTGGCTGCCCGGTTTCTGTACTCGCCTTCTGTGCCTCCCTCACACTAGCGCTGGCCCGGTCTCCACTCCTGGATGCCCAGGTGAACTCAACATAACACGGAAGGATCTGGCTGACTGCTGCTGCATGGCAAGCTCCCTCAGCAGGTCTGCTTGGTAGGCCTGTAACACTGTCATTGTCTGCAGTGAGCCACAAGCAAGACCCACTACAGCATAGGCCTTGCACACCAATGCAATGGTGGCCTTACATGGCTTGGATGGCAAAGCTGGCCCCCCTAAATTACCTGCCGTCGATGGAGAGGGGTAGCTTTCAAGTGCCTCCTCCACCTTCAGCATAGCTAAACAGCCACACTGTACATACCCCACGATGGCCGAATAATCCGACATCTTAGGGTTATAAATACAGCTTATGCATGGTTTCCCCCTAGAAGCTTGGTATTTTGTCATGCACTTCTGGACAAAAGGAGAGCTTTCTGCAGTGTGAGGGATTTACTGTCACTGGGGAGAAAAAAGCTCATCCAGCCATAGTAATCACTTCAAGCAGCTCTTTATATGCTGCTCTTAGTTTTTAACACACCCTTCTAGCTCCTCGGAGTCAGAGAGGAATTAAGGAATTATTATTTTTTTATTTTTGTGTGTGTTTTTTTCAGTTTTTTTTGTGTTTGGCTTTCCATTGCGGAAGGAGGAGTCAAGACGTGAGCTCCAAAATCCGGAGGAGAGCCTGACCCGGAAGACAGAGCAAGAGATAGAGCAGCACTTGTCTCCGGCTCCTCTTCCAGAGCCATACGAGATCCCCCGGACCTGAGACCTGAGGCCCAGATCCGCAAGGCTCTGAAACACAACTCACTTCGGCTTCTGAAAAGTCGCGAGCGGAGCTGAATAATGTAAGGCTTTACAATGCACACAGCCTCTCTAGGGCTGCCGTGGCATGCCCCATCCATAGATACTTCACACAGAAAGTGTGCACTCCTCTCCATGATGAAACAGGAGCAAGACATAACACACTTCCTGAATTCTCTCACTCATACTTTTCTCTCTCGCGCATTCTTGTTTTTCTTCTTTTTTTTTTAAAGGGATAGAAAAGTCTAGAGATTTTGAGAAAAAACAGAGAGGAAATGAAGCGTCTTTTTGTTTTCCTGACACAAACGACCGGCATGCAGTCTTGTTGAAGATAATAAGGCTGAAGGCGCAGTTCACAGGTGTCGTTTATATATATCACGCAATGCACTTAATTGCCACATCACCTGATCATGGCAGGCCTATAAATTAGGATTGATTTTACACAAGGTTCAGATAAAGGTCACGTGTAAGGGCACTCCCTGCAGTGTTCATCTAACTCAACGTGAAGTTCCCTTTCAAATGCAACTCAATTCACTATCATTTTTCATTCAGGTTTCCCAAGACCCTACTGTTCTCCCACTGTTTGGCCCAGGAGATTACTTACTACATTACTTATGATGTAAACAAGGTTTTGTGGCCAAATCCCAAATGATTGCAAGATGATGCCTTAAAATTGTCTTTATTTTAGTTTATTTTAGGTTTTTTTTATTGACAACACAGAAAGCTTGACATAAAGCTGCTTACAAACTACAACTTGCTGTACATAGAGGTGCTAATCAGGGTGAAATGAGACACAGGTAATAGTGGTCAGGACATTTGATGTACTAGGGCTAATGGAAAATGTAGTTCAGCGTCATTTGGTGCTACCATGACAGAAGCCCCACTTAATTATCAAATACAGTTAAGAGGGGGTCCTGGACAGTCATTCAAGATGCCTCTAGGAGGCACGACATCCTCCACAAGGCGGTCCACATAGAAAAGGGGTGGCGGGACTCTCAAGGCAGAATACATTAGTAGAGCAACAGCCACCTTGAAGCCAGTAAGGGGAGCAAAGTCTAAGGCAGAGCCAGATGGGGAGAGACATCCACCACAAAGCCAAAGAGGGGAATGGCATTCTCTGCAGAGCCAGAGGTGGGAGCTGCATCCTCCACAGGGCCAGAGGGGGGAGCAACATCCTCTGCGAAGCACCCACTTCTGTAAGATGACATGGAGCTGCTGGGTGAAAGCAAACTGGTGGCCGTACTATATGCAAGTTACAGTAATACTGCAGTTCAATATACAGAAAATTATTTTTTCTTTTTATTTTCTTTTTTAAGGGATAGAAAAGTAAAGTATGAGTGAGACAGAACTCAGGAAGTGTGTCACACCTTGCTCCTGTTTCATCATGGGGGGGACACACTTTCTGTGTGAAGTGTCTGGGAATGGAGCGTGCCACAGCAGCTCTCGAAAGGGCTGACTGTGTGCATTGTGAGCACTTTATAATCGGGCAGGTCTGGGGATCACTTATGGATATGGGAGAGGAGCCAGAAATGAGCGCTGAGGATAAGGTCTCCTGCTGAACACCCTTGATGAACCTTCTGGCCTGTTCAGTGGCATGGTTAACACTGGTTAATGTGCTCTGAAAATTTGTTGGTGTCCCCGGTTTGTAGCCTCAGGTCACACTCTCAGGGCATCTCCTTATTGCAAGATGGTAATGACAGATGCGTCCATCGTGGGCTGGGGCGCAGTCTTAAATGGCTGTCTAGCTCACGTTCTCTGGAACGGCCCTCATCTGGAGTGGCATATAAATCACCTAGAAATGCGGGCCCTATTTCTAGCACTGAAATTCTTTCTTCCTCATTTGAGAGGTCACCATGTGTTAGCTGTGACAGTCAACACAGTATTGGACTCATATCAACCACCAGGGAGGTTTATGTTAGCACCCCGTATTCAGGCAGGCACAACTAATTCTTTTCTGGGCGGAGGAAAAAGTTGTTTCAGTGAGTGCGATGTATATTCTGGGCAACTGGAATATGGGGGCAGACATCCTTTCAAGGAAGGGGCCGAGGCTCGGGGATTGGATGCTCCCTACACAATTGGTGAAGTCCACATGGCGGATGTTCAGCGAAGTGGAAATGGATGTTTGCCTCAATGGAGACAACACACTGCCCGTTGTTGTTCGCTCTCACTCCTCCCACACCAGTGGGGCTCGACACCATGGTGCACACATGCACAAGGTCACATCTGTATGCTTTTCATCTGATTGCTCTGCTCTCACAATTCTAGCAAGAGTTCACCAAAACTGTCTGTCTGCTGCTAGTAGCACTTTATTGGGCAGCTCGAATATGGTTCTCAGAGATAATATCCCTGCTAGAAGGCACTCCTTGGGAGATTCCCGTTTGCAGGGATCTACTGTCTCAAGGCAGAGGGTTGATTTATCACCCCCAGCTGGAACAATGGAAAGTGTGGTGCACCAGCTCATAGGCTCTGGTCTCTCAACTGAGGTTGCAGAGACCATGTTGAATGCTAGAGCACCATCCACGAGAAAATTGTAGGTGCTCAAGTGGTGACTTTTTGTCTCATGGTTTGAGGAATGTCAGTTAGACCCAGTAAACTGCGGAATAGCTACATTCCTGGAGTTCTTACCAGGATGTTTCTCAGCAGGGTTGGCTCCTTCTACAATCTTGGCCACCATTTCAGCCAGCCACACCCTTATTGATGGAGCCTCTATGGGGCAACATCCTCTAACATCGAGGTTTATGCATGGTGCCAGGTGGCTGAGGCCCATCTGCAGACCACACATACCTTCCTGGGACCTGTCTGTGGTCCTGGAAGGTCTGTCAGGTGCCTCATTTGAGCCATTTAGAGGCAGCTTCAGAGAAGCTTCTGACTCTATAGGTAGCTCTTTTGCTGGCCCTGACATCTCTCAAATGAGTAGGAGGTCTACAAGCTCTTTCTGTTTCCCCTTCCTGCCTTGACTTTGCCACTGGATTAGCCAAGACCTTCCAACATCCTAGGCCTAATTATATTCCTAAAGTGCTGATGTCTGCTGCACAGCTGGTAGTGTTTCAGGCTTTCTGCCCTCCTCTGTTCCTCACACCAGAACAAGAGAAATTGCACCTACTGTGTCCGGTAAGGACTCTCTGTACTTACAGCCACCTCTCCAGCCAGTGGTGTAAGTTGGAACAGTTGCTGGTCTGCTTTGGTGGCGACAGTAGAGGTGACGCTGTGTTGAAACAGCGTATCTCTAATTAGATGGCGGAAGAAGTCTCTATCGCTTATGAGGCGCGTAGTCTTAGAACACCTTTGGGCATAAGGGTCATTCCACTAGGGGGATTGCCTCCTTGAAGGCTTTATCCAAAGGGGTACCCTCACAGAATGTGTGTGCTGCAGCAGGGTGGTCTATGCCGCACAAATTCATTCGATATTACAGTCTGAACATGCTGGAGTGTCTTGCAGTGACCCTCGGGCTCAGATCTTTTGAACAGGCCATACCCTCTGTATTCTCTTTCCCACAGCATTAATCTCACGCAGCGTTGGGTTCCCTTTGAAAGGGAATGTCTGGGTTACATGTGTACCATGAGGAAAAAAGAGACTGTGAAGGAGAATAAAAACAGTGTGCCATGAAGAAAAGAAAGACTATGAATGAAAATAAAAACATCTGAGAATGAAAAGATCAAAGCCATCAGGATTTTAATTTTTCTAAAAAAGAGTAGTACACGTCATATAACAACTTCAATATTACTGTCAGTACAAAACTGTCATGTCTAACATAATAATAATAATAATAATAATAATAATAATAATAATAATAATAATCAGGACATTATTTAAAAAATGCTCCTCTGCACTCCAGATAATCCTTTAACATCCTCATCATCCAAACCTCGGGAAGATAAATTACATTCAGCAGATCGTGTTGACTGATCTGCAGTCCTGACTGAGAAACTACTTATGTAAACTACTTACTTACTTAAATGCATAAACTACTTTACAAAAGAGCATATCAGGTGCAATCCAACTTTTTTTGTTTACAAGGAGGGAGCAAGATGCAAGATGTTACACCACCATTATTTCAGTAAGGCTTTGATAAGCGGGGAGAAAATCAAGAGAAGTTGGTTGTATATTCTCACAAAAACCACACCCTTGTCTGCTTCTGTTGCAAGCCAAAAAGTAAAGCATTCAATTTAGTTAACAGAGGACTGAGAGTTTGGAAGAATGCAACTGCTTTTTTTTATTATTTATTTGTTATTTGAGTTATGTTCAATTGATTATTGTAAATAGTTATTATTTGATTATTGTTTTTATTGTGTTTGTATTTTCACCTATTCTTTATTTATTTTACTGTATGTAGTTCTGCAATAAAAGTGTTTCAACATATGTACAATCTCAATAATGAACAAGTTGGGACAGTATGGAAAATGCAAAAAAACAAAAAACAAAAAGCCATTTGAAAATGTTATTCACATTGCACTATATTGAAAACACTAACACATTATTTGATGTTTTACTTTGTGAATTGTATTTATTTATGAAAATATATAGTCATTTCAAATCTTATGACTGCAACACACTCCAAAAAAGTTGGGACAGTCGACTGTTTACCACTGTGTAACATCTTTTCTTTTAATAACACTTACTAAGCATTTGTGCACTGAAGACACCAGTTGGTTAATTTTAGCAAGCGGAATTTTCCCCCATTCATCCATTATGCATTTCTATAGCTGTGCAACTGTACAGGGCCTTCATTACCTTATTTTACTCTTCATAATGCACCAAACATTCTCAATTGTAGCCAAGTCAGGACTGCAGGCAGGCCAGGCTAGTACCCGCACTCTCTGCTTACGCAACCATGCATTTGTAATCCGGGCAGAATGTGGTTTGGCATGGCAAGCCTGCTCTGGATGGCAGCATATGTTGCTCCAAAATGTGTGCATATCTCTCTGCATCAATGGTGCCCTCACAGATAGGCAAGTTACCCATGCCATGCTGACAGACCTCCATACCATGACAGATGTTGGCTTATGGTCCCGATGATGTTTTGTCTGTTTTGTCCAAATTCTATTGGAAATGTCGACTCATCGGACCTCAAAACACAAATCCACTGTGCTACTGTCCATCAGTACTACTGTCAGATGAGACTGATCCCCAAGACGTCAGTGGAGCTTCTGGACAGTGCTGATGTATGGCTTCTGCTTTGCATAGTAAAGCCTTAAGTTGCATCTGTGGATGCAGCACGTATGGTGTTGAATGACAAAGGTTTATCAAAGTATTCCCGAGCCCATGTCAGGATTTCAATTACAGACTCATGACAGTTTTTAAGACTGTGACCCCTGAGGGATCGAAGCTCATGTGCAAGATATTATGCACTGTAGAAGGTGAAATTCCCAAAATCCTACCGATTTATCTTTGGGGAATGCTGTTCTCAATGTGTATTTATCAAATGTGTTTTTATTTATATGCTGACGCATCTGTTGGCAGATTGGCAAGCCTCAAACCATCCTTGCTCTTGAAGGACTAGGCCTTTTTTGGAGGCTCCTTATATACTATGATTAGATGATTGTCTCACTTCTTTCACATCACCTTATTATTTCAACTTGCCACATCACTATTAGCCATAATTGCCTCTGTCCCAATGTTTTTGGAACGTGCTGCATGCATCAATTTCAAAATAAATGTTTATCTTCAAAAACCTATGCAGTTGATTAGGTAAAACATAAAGTACAATGTCTTTATATGTTTTTTGTTTAAATAAAATTCAACACACATTTAGAAATCACTCCTGTTTATTTTAATTAGCATTTCCTATACTGTCCCAACTTTTATGGAATTGGGGTTGTAGGATTTTTCAATATGATCTCAAATGGTTGTAGGTTGTAGCTAGTTGGTTAATAAGTAAACTCTGCTGATTGCTAGGGTGTTCTAAGTGGCTTTTATGGGGTCCCATGTGGTTGGTATTGTTACGCCACGGTGAACACACAGCCGCAATACTCATCTTGCAGCACCGCCTGAAAACATGGCAGACAAGGACTACACTTCCCGGCCATACCCGCGCTCAAGTTTGCCTGAATATTGAGTACCAACACCTGTGCGGCATCATAAGTTATAAGTTATGCTCTGACCTCGCGAACTGCAATCCATAGACGGGTCCCCCATCGGTGGAGGAGTGATATCCCACAGCACGTGGCCCATCAACATTCAACTCAGTGCCCTCCATAATGAAACCATCGTTTTATACCTCACTGTTTCCACCAGACATCCCGTCATTCTCGGCCTACCCTGGCTAGCGCTGCACAACCCCCAAATCTCTTGGACGGACCAACAACTTACCCACTGGTCCCCATATTGCTTGCGCAACTGTCTGAGGGGCCCTATGGTCCCTGTGGCCACGACGACTGTGGAGAGTCCCCTGTCCCATGTCCCGGTTAAGGTCCCTCCTGAATATAGTCACCTCCACAAGGTGTTCATTAAAGAGAGAGCCAGTAGCTTACAACCCCACTGACCCTACGACTGTGCCATCAACATCCTACCCGGGGCCAGTCCACCTCGGGGCCGTGTGTACCCGCTCTCTCAATCTGAACAGCGGGCCATGGAGGAATACATCCAGGAAGCTCTCCAGCAGGGATATATTCGACCCTCCACGTCTCCTGCGTCGGCCGGCTTCTTCTTTGTAGAGAAGAAAGGAGGGGGCCTTCGTCCATGTATCGATTATCAGGGCCTTAACCAAGTGACAGTGAAATACAGATATCCCCTGCCCCTCATTCCCTCAGCCCTGGAACAGCTACGATCTGCGACCATTTTTACGAAGCTGGACTTGTGTAACGCGTACAACCTGATCTGCATTAGGGAGGGGGACGAGTGGAAAACAGCCTTCAGCACCACCTCCGAACACTATGAATACTTGGTCATGCCGTATGGGCTCGCTAACGCTCCCTCAGGGTTCCAGAATTTAATCAATGACGTCCTGATGCTGGGAAGGTACGTCATCTCGTATATCGATGATATTCTGGTATATTCGACCTCCCTAGAGGAGCACATCAAGCATGTCTGGCAGGTCTTGCGTTGCCTATTATGATACCAGCTCTACGTGAAAGCCGAGAAGTGTGAGTTCCACCAACACACGATCTCATTTCTCGGTTATATCATTAGCCGGAAGGGAGTCGCCATGGACCAGCGCAAAACTCAAGCGGTCGTGGAATGGCCCACTCCTCGAACCGTGAGGGAGTTGCAGCGTTTTCTTGGCTTTGCAAACTTTTTTCGACGATTTATCTGGGATTTTAGTAAGGTGGCACAACCCCTGACATCCCTCCTGAGAGGTAAACCCCGGCGACTCCTTTGGACCCCAAGCGCCCAGGAGGCTCTAGAGAAGCTTAAGTGGGCCTTTACCACAGCCCCCATACTCAGACATCCAGACCGTTCATCGTAGAGGTTGATGCATCTGAGGCGGGAGTGGGGGCCATCCAGTCTCAGAGATTCAGAGACAAGCCAAAGTTGCATCCCGTAGCATTCTTTTCTCGGAAGTTGTCATCCACTGAACACAACTATGACGTGGGGAACCGAGAACTTCTCCCTTTTAAGTTAGCCCTAGAGGAGTGGAGACACTGGCTGGAGGGAGCCGCACATCCATTTGTTATTTACACCGACCACAAAAATAATTTAGAGTATCTGAGGACCGCCAAATGTCTCACACCCCGCCAGGCTCGCTGGTCCGTGTTCTTCTCCAGGTTCCAGTTTACTCTGTCTTAGCGGCCCGGAACAAACAACGCAAAAGCTGATGCCCTATCTCACATCCACTCCCCAGAGGGGCGGGAGGACCAGAAAGGTTATATCTTGCCCCCGTCCTGTATCGTTGGGGCCCTAGAGTGGACCCTAGATTGAGCCTTAGCCCGCATACCCAGGTCATGTATCCCGGCAGCCTGTCCTCCCAGGAAGCAGTTCGTTCTGAAGAGGTACCATCAGGAACTCATCACATGGGCCCACACAACACGAGCGAAGGGTCATCTGGGAGCCCGTCGCACTTACCATCTGTTGGCAGAGAAGTATTGGTGGCCCCATATGCCTAGGGAGGTACAGCGCATTGTATCCTCATGCTCTACGTGCACTCAGTCCAAGGTGCAATGCGCTCTACCTGCTGGGAGGTTGGTACCGCTACCCATGCCTGACTGCCCGTGGTTCCACCTGGCCCTGGATTTCATAATGGACTTGCCTGAGTCACAGGGTAATACTGTGATACTAGTGATCGTCGATCGGTTCTTGAAGTCCTTGCGCCTCATTCCACTTGCGGCCATTCCCTCCACCTTTACCACAGTTGAACTCCTGTTCCAACATGTGTTTCGATACTTTGGCATCCCAGAGGAGATCGTGAGTGATGGGGTCCACAATTTACGTCTCGCATCTGGGCCAGTTTTATGAAGCTGGGGGTCACCGTTAACCTCACATCTGGGTACCACCCCCAGGCTAATGGCCAGGCAGATCGGGCCAGGAGGTCATAAAGTTCCTCCGAACCTTCTGTGCCACCAATACAGGGGACTGGAGCCACTTCCGGCCATGGGCGGAATATGCACAGAATTAACTACGGCATTTCTCCACTCAGTTTAAATGTGTCTTGGGCTACCAGCCGCCATTATTCCCCTGGAACGCCTCCCCCACTGACTCACCAGCGGTAGATGAGTGGTTCCACCGGAGTGAACGGATCTGGGAACACGTCCACCAACGGCTAGTGCAGGCCTTCCACACCGCCAAATGAAAGGCAGACTGGCGCCAGAGGGATCACCCCAATTATCAAACAGGGGATAGTGTGGCTTTCCACCAGAGATTTAAAGTCACCCCTTCTGGGCAAGAAGCTCCAGCCTAAGTATATCAGCCTCTTCCGAGTCCTGAAGCAAATTAATGAGGTGACATACCACCTGGACATACCGAAGCACAGTCGCATCGCCCCTTCGTTCCGTGTCTCGCTCCTCAATCCAGTGATAACGGGCCCCTTGGCCACGTCGGTGCCAGAGGACCACCCACCGGAACCATTAGAGATTGAAGGCCGCCCAGCCTACCGAGTCAGCAACATCCTGAACTTCAGATGTAGGAGAGGCAAACTCGAATATCTGGTAGACTGGGAGGGGTATGGCCCAGAGGAACAATGCTGGAACCCAGCCCAGGACATCCTGGACATGAGTCTGCGTAGAGACATCCATGCGGCTCATTCAGAGAGGCTGGGACCCCGGAGGAGTGGGAGACCTCAGAGGGATTCGTATCCCGCAGTGAGCCCTTTTGGGGGGGGCTCTGTTACACCACGGTGAACACGCAGCCACAATACTCATCGTGCAGCGCTGCCTGCAAACATGGTGGACAAGGACTACAATTCCTGGCCATGCCCGCACTCAAGTTCACCTGAACATTGAGTACCAACACCTGTGCAGCATCATAAGTTATAAAAGGCCTCGTTAACCCCCACACCTCGTGAAGTAAATGCTCAGTTCTCGTGACTTAGTTGTGTTACCAAGCCTTTAGCTATCGTCTGGATTTTCCTGGTTCTTGGACTTATCTGCCTGTTATTGGTTTACTATTCCCTGCCTTGCCTCGTTTGGATTGTTCGCCTGATCGCCTGACTTCTGCCTGTTTCCTGTGTTTACTCTTCTGTCGTTTCTACACACGCTACTTGTCCTGCACTTGTCTCCAACAGGTATCGTGACAGGTATGGTGTTTCTTGGAGATTTAAAAATTAAGAAAGTTGTTTGCAACTTTGTAGCTACTTGGTTTCCAAGGAAATTCAGCTGGTTGCTAGTGTAGGATCGAACCAGGCAGCAAACATGATAACAAGGAAAGATAAGACATTCCATTTAAACAGCCCTCAACCACTCAAACCATAATTCAAAGATGCTGTCAGGACTGGTGACAAGAAGTCTGGGGTGGAGAGACAAACCTAACATTTTTAAACACTAGCGGCCTTTGTCAGAGTGGCCACCTGACCGAATGTTGCAGTAAAACCATAAATCAACCGATCAAAATTCCACAAGTGGGTTGAGAAACAAGAACCTCTCTTGGACTCACCAAAACCAGATGGCTTACAAAACAAATAAAACCCAAGATCCTTCTGCCATAAAGTGATAACTTCAGGAAGAAAGTGTGTGTGTTCCACAATCAGAGCACTCCAAAGAAATAATGACTGTGAAAATTAATACATCTGTAAAACAACTGCAATCACCTATTTTCTGCCATGCTTCCTTCTAGACTTATTATGGTTATAACCACTAAGTTGCCACAAATTGTTTCATTTATTTAGAATGCATTAGTGTAGTAGTACTAGTATGATTATTGTGTTTTACTATTAATAATGTACTGTATTTAACAACAGTTAATCTGTCTTGTTTGTTATGGATTTGTTCAGTGAGTTGTTTCCAGAAATATAAGATTAAGGAAATTCAGGGATAATGTTGTTATATGTACATGTTACTATTTCAGACAAAGTTTAATCCACACATCATGAAAAAGTGTGGAACCACCCATCTGCAGAGACAATGGACTGATTAACATCAAAAGTAGAGCATATGACTTACACCCAGCCCTAAGACATTCTGTAGTTGGTTGGATTCCTTTGAGGGTGGGATTAACCAAAAAGAGTTAAAATCCAACTCTCTGCTCTCTTCACACAGCTTCTCTGCTGCTCTTCCGCTCAACTCAGAACTCAAGTCATCAGAGGTGGCGGCCAGAGTCTTCAATCAACATCTGCTCGGAGACCCAGCCTAAAGCTCCCCAGCTTTTCCAAACTCCCGCTGCTAGCTCTCCAAACATCCCTCATACTAAATGCCGTTCCATTCAGCATTCTGGTTAGTCTTCCAAGACCTCACTCAATGCCAACCAGATGAACGAATAACTATCGCGGGAATCCCCTCAACACCACGACATAATGAGGAAACTCCCTTAACAGGCAAGCAACACTCCTGAATCTAGAGACTGTTGCATATAATATTAATTTTAAAGTCCTTCTAAATACATAAAATTAGATTACGGAAATTTATGGTTTGTTCAGGTCATGGTCTGTGAAATAACATGCTTTGTTATAAACTTGGAAGATCATTGAATCTGTTAAACCATTTTCACCTCTGCTTGCTTGCATCTGTGTGTGCGTGTGTGTGTTTGAGTTAGATTAGTTTCTGTGTCATAGAATAGTTCAATAAACTTTTGTCTGTTTTTAAACACACGTGTGTTATTGTTTACATGGTCCATTACCTTGATTTGTCAATCTTGCTACATGTTCTTAAAATAATGATTCCACGTATTTAGCATATTATTGCCGATGGCCATGAGTGTAATATCTAATGCATAATTAATGAATACATTAAGTTCAATTTATGACTGGATGAACAGTTGATCAGAAATACAAAATTAGCCAAATTTCCCCTTTTGAGTTAATCTGCTAGTTTATCCTGCATATTTGGTGGAGAATGTGGGTAATTCAACCTTGACTGTAAACATTGAGTCATGTGTGTATCTTTTCTATTATTGTGAAAAAAGAGTCTGATGTTTGGGTGTGTAACGCACACAATCTATACCGGCTTGCTTTGTGAATGGATATAAAGTGATATAGCTCGGTTTGCTTCTCTATTGTTAACCTGCAGTAAATAAAAATTAAAAATGCCACCATTAGGATGAAGAAGTCTCCTATCAGAGTGTTAACTGGAAAATTGAGCGTGTTCCTCAACTTTTCCTAAAAGGCCTTATGTTCTAGCTAAGTTGAAGCATTGCGTTTTCCAATGTTAGTCAAATGGCTATCTGTATTATTTAAAATTGCCTGTCAAGACGGAGAAATCTCCTGATAGTACGATAAAAGAAAAGTTGAGCATTACTCAATCTTTTATTTAAAGGCCTATGTTCTTTTAATTCCCTGGGTTAACTATAAGAGCAGCGAGCTCATTGTCCTTTTGTGTCCGCTCACAAAGTAGCTTTGAGAGATACGTCTTTCAGCTTAACACTTTGTCAGTATACGAGTGTGTTTTGAATGGAAGTTTGTTGTAAAACTAGATCAAATTTAAGTTTGAATAGGTCGTGTGACCAACAGCGAAAACCCTGTTGTTTTTGTGTGCCCAGTGAAGCTGGCACGGAAATGTAAGATCTATCGAGATCGCTTTTATTAGTTCATAGGTATTGAATTGGCCACAGGGAACTTGCCGATTAAAGTTTATTTCATGTTAACAAAGTGAGCTTTTAAGTACCACGTCACAAATGGGTCACAAGTCATGTTTATTTGTGCAGTGAAATGTGCTGACATTTCCTGTAATTTGCGTGAATTGTATTTGCCTTCAGAAATTCCTTACATCTCGTTTCAACAACGTGAATAGGAATAAATCTGTATAAATAGTGAAAACAACTGCTATGTTTGTGTGTCCAGAGAAACTGGCATGAAAATTTAAGATCCGCCGAGGTCACATTAAATTATTATATTAGTTGCGGTGCACCCACAGCTTAGATAAGTTTAATATCACTCCCAACAAACAGATTTTTAGCTGTATTGAGCTATCCTGTACTTTACAACACAGCATGGAAAGATTATAAAAACAACTTGTGTGAAGCAGCGAATTTTTTGACAGATGACATATCCTGTTCCCGCACATATTCGCAGTGGCGTCCGACAAAAATATGCATGCTTAAAGCCTAGTGTGAACGCAACCTAATGCTGAACTCCGCCAACACCGTATTATAAACAAACTCTATGGTGTTGTAAAGCTAATCCGAAGCATTGCGCACATTGAGGCCTATGCTAAAACCATTAGTCTCAAAGGCTAGAGGTTAGCGGTTAGCAATTAGCACATAGTGGCTAACAGCAGATACAGTTAATGTTTTTGACACTTCTAAAGCTATTAACCCTACTACTTCTACCTCAATTCTTCGTGATATTTAGTTCCTCAATTTTACTGTTTTCTCTTGTTTTCTAGAAACACTTACTCATAATAACTTATTGTGTTAACTTTAAATTTAATAAAGCTATAGAATTTAACTAGAAACATTCTAGGTTGTGGATGCATCTCTATTGAGTCAAAGACACGATTATTTAATCTTTAAGGCCCTACAATAGGAGACACTTGTTACGCCACGGCGAACTCGCAGCCACCGAGCCGACGAGAATTGTAACAACAGGAATTGTAACAACATCCTCAGTGAGACCAGAAGTCCTCGACACACTCCACTAAAAGTTCACAATCACTAAAATATCACTTAGCTGTTCCACTACACCTAGGTTTACATACATTATAAAGGTCTGTGCAAGCCTCTCCAACACCAGGCTCTTCAACAACGCGCCAATATGCATCAGATCATAGACCCCGTCACCCACTGAGAAGACTCTGAGGCATGGCTGAGCTGTGCAACAGACCACCTCACACCCAAGGTTTTTGATCTGTTGTTTTTAGTAATAATAATTCTAATTCTAAGAAGACTCCTGACCCATGATCAGCGACAGAGCTCCAGCCAGCAGGAGCTAAACCAAATAACCGGTTTCCTAATCCACGTCCTTCTAGCCCAGCTTAAACTAAGTGACAAGCATGTCACCTACTTTCAAGAGGAGATGACGCATGCCCAAAGACCAGGGCAATGGAGCAGGAGGCAAAGATAGAAACGGCAAAGCTCTAAAAACGCTAGCAGCTACCCAGCAGGAAAAGGATGAAGCTCTGGCTGCCAAGAAGGACCTAGCAGACAATCTCCAGTATGCAGAGCCGCTACTGGAGAAAGCTACCACTGAAATTGAAGTCAAGAACACCAAGATCATGGCTCTCGAAGCCCACCTGGAGATATCCAAAGACAAAATTCAAAATCTGACCCAGCAACTCGACCGCACCAGAGAAGAGGTTGACATAATCACTGAGGAGTCCAAGCATGATTAACAGCTGCAACCAGAGCCAAGAAAGGTGAGACACCTGCCAGCATCACCAGTGTCCAGCAGAGCAGGGTTTCCCATTTATGGGTCAACACAAGAAACAAGGACTGAGGGGGCATGACACAGACCCTTTCCAATCCTCACAGAAGAATTTATTCTGGTAGACAGACGGAAGGGACTTATCAATGCAGACCACAAAGCTGCACATGGCTTGGACCTAAAAGATCTAGACCATCTGACCAAGAACATTAACAAACTCACACAATGCTTTTGAAGGCTACGTCATGCAGACCTACTTGCAAGACATTGACTTCGACCTGAGGCCTCCGGTGACCAACTGAGACAGGCTCTTTCTACTATGGACAACATCCAGTCCAGAGGTGCGAAGTTTCCTTGATAGACAGCCTATCTACACAAAATTGAACTATCAGCTACATCATCAGGCACTGATTAAGGAATTTGCAGACCCAGAGTCTGAGCATGGATTGTTAGCCACCCTGGAAACCAAACAGGGTCAGAAAGAACATCCCCAAGCCTACTACAACTGGCTCTGATGAGCCTATTTTGGGGCCCATAATGAACTGGAACTGGAAGAGGACATGAACTTTCTTTTTAAGAAATCTGCATCCTGGAGTGAGCAATCACCTAGGTGTCATGGCCTTTCCTTGCACAATGACAATCCGACAGCTATGTGACCTAACCCAAGAGGCCTTCAACAAACATAAGATGGCCTCAAAAAAGGGTAAGAACACTTTCACAGTCTGTAACCACTGAACCATGACCAAGAGCTGGCACTGGAAGACACTCACCATCATGACAGTGCCAGAATCTCATGCAAAGTATGGTACCCCCATGCCCATGGCAAACACAAGAAATAAACCCACTGCTGGAAAAACCCATGAGAACCAAATTGGATGTACCGAGACAATCAACACCAGAAACCACCTCTGCACTGCTCATAACAACCAAAAACTGAGTATGCCCAAAAACCAGACCCTCCACCCTCAGTTGACATCCAAGAACTGATCCAGCAAATGGAGGCGCTCCTCCAAAGAAACAAATTCTCCAAGGAACATGAGGAAATGCCAGAACTGCATCATTGGACCAACCACGTGAGATCATAGGCAAGCTCTCAACAGCAGCATAGAGAATCCAGATCTGCCATTAGTGCAGAGAGCTGATGCTCACATGGTTGAATTGAAAACAGATACAGATGTGGCCGTTAAGAATGCGCATTGTTTCATACAGTATCATGCGATTTGTCACATGTTATCACATGGTATACTGCAGGCACAGTTCTAAGAATTTAAATTCATTTGTTGTGCTTCACACAATAATCACCAGGTGGTGAATGGAAAAACATACTGTAGCTGAACACAATACAATAAAAATGGGATGTGTGGTTGAATGGTTCACATAAAAATAATATGTTTCTCATCAAAACTTATGATAAGCCTAATTTAAATCATTTTCTAATTACAAGATTATCTAAAATATAAAGTGAGAATGATCGAGTCTCATAGTACAGGTACCATAACTATAGCTTTTAAATTAAGGTAGTATTGTATGTGTGCTATATTAGTGCAGTGGTAACATGCAGGCTTAAAACGCCAGCGGCCAAGGTTTTTATACATAGCAACCAGCTATTTTTTAAATGAGTGTTTCACTGTAGAAAGTTAATTGAGGTAACATTGAATTAATTCTGCATGAACAACACTGACTAGAGGCCCATGCCAATTAGAATGATTCAGATGATGGACTATTAGCAAGTTATTGTTACAACAATTAAGATTTTTCACTATTTAGCTGTTAGCTTTTTATTTTAAGGGTCTACTAATTTGCATATATGAAATTATTTAATTTACGGGTGTTTTTTTTTTGTGATTTTTAGGTTATTCATAATTTAGTAGAGCTTCTGACCGTCAAATAAAAACAGACTTGATTTAATGACATAATGCTTATTTATTCAGAAACAGATGCAACTAAAAAAAGCTACTTTAAATTTTAACTCAGTGTGCTTTCAGATGATGGACACCCCATTTATATTTTTGCTGAGCTGCAGTGATATTCAAGACAACTATATAATATATTTTTTAATTTGATATATAAATTTGTTTTAGTCACAGGTGTCATGTTTATGATTTTTATTCATTATGTAGAATATTTAGATCAAGCAATGTCCAGAAGTAGGTGCAGTTGTATAGCCTACAATTTAATTAAATTGGAATATTCTGAACAAATATTGTTCATGCTAAGGGAAAAATATGTTACTATAGTGTTTGCAATTTTATAATGGGTCTTATTGAGCAATGAATTTCTTAGTGATGTATTTCACTGTCCCACCAGTTACAATTGTGACCAAGAATTTTTAATTTTTTTTTACGTTAGTGAAAGTACCACTAACTTTTTAAAAGCTTTTTTAAGAAAAGGAATGATGTTTGTTTAATTGGGCAATCCAGGGAGTAAAATGCATATGTTCACTTACTGTAGCTTGAATAACTTTTGATTGACATGCAAAATGTACAGGGTGATTAATATGCAATTTTCATCAAGTAATATTATCATCTATTCTCTCATCAAATTAAAGGAGAGGAGCAGAAGCATAAAACTTGGAGAGTCATATAAAGTCTATCCAGGTTATTTGTACATATTTGCATTCTATGACATCACAATGGAGGTAAAAGCATTTTACTCAAAGAGAAGCGCTACTGAGAGGTGAAAAGAGTTTATATCATAATAATAGATAATAGGAGGAAGGGGAGCTCCATGTGTCAATAAGTAATTGGGTCATTCTATGGAAATTTTTCTGTCCCTGGACTTCACAGAATGAATACACATGAAAAAACACTTTATTGTTACAATGTATTTATATTTTAAAGTAGAACAATATGTTATTTGAACAACTACACATTCTTGAGCCATCAATGTGGCTATATTTGTTTTTTAATAATTATATAGGATTCCAAGCACCATAAAAGTGTTTGTCCCAACTGTCATGTATAGAGGTTGAGTGCTGTATTTTGATGTCAGAAACATGATTTTTACCATTGAAACAAGAATACTGTATGTATAACTAGCAAATATGCGATATAAATGACTTAAAAAAAAACCCCTAAATGTCATATAAATATTATAAAATAAAAGTAGTTGTCCCCTGGAGTCATGTCACTGGTGTTACCGTACAATAAAAGGCTTTTATTTTGAAATTAGAAATCATACTGATGTCATAATTTGACTTCCTGTGGCCTCTTCCCTGAGGATCTATGAAGAAAAGCACATGGTAAGTCCACTGTCTCTTTTTAGTTATTAGAAATGTTGTCATTTACATCATGATTTCATACAAAGCTTTTAGTTGCGGTCACTGGTATGACCTACTTTATTCTTAGGGAAATGTAAAAAAAAATTAATACAAATGGATTAAATTACATATTTTAGTGTGCATGCCATGATTTACAACATGTGGCTTGAGGCCCTGTAGCAGCCACTTTGTAAAATGCATTTTTCATGAAAATTGTCACAGGTGTTACCATCACTGGTGTGACCTTACTTATAGGTAACACCAGTGACGATAAGTAACACCAGTGACTCCCATGTATAAATAAACTTTATTCAAAGCTGTTCCTTGAGTTCTTTTGCATAGAATAACACTCAGTTTTCAGGATTATAATTTCTTTTTCATTGTTAATGCTCCTTTGTACAGTTATGGCTAAATTGAGTGCAGCTGAGAAGCAGCGGCAGTACAGGCAGCATAGGGATGCTGATCCCGAACGCAGAAAAAGATATTTGCAGAGCAGGAGGCAGGACTATACCAGAGATTGAAATGAAAAAGAGGAAAAGAGTGAGTGAGTTAAGTGAAAGAGAGAAGAGAGCACAACGAAAGGCATGGAGGGTGTTGTGGATAAAAATGACATGAAATAAACACGAGGGAGACTGAGTATGAGTAAATATGTAATTTTATTGGTAATTCACAGGACGGGTGGGTGCGTAGTCTGGAGGAGAGTAAGAGGGGGAAGAAAATGGGGTGCGTCCTGGGGACATGGGGAAATCAGGGTGGGTGAAGTGAACGGACCACTGAGAGTCGGGCGGACTGGTGGGTGAGAAGAGGGACGAATGGTCGGGTCCCGGATCAGAGAAGACAACATCATCCTCGGATTGGAAACTAGAGGGGGGTTCTGGTTCTGACTGTGTAGAGGCGTCAACACGCACGTTCGTGGGGCAGATTCTGTACCGAAGAAGAGGGGGGAACCCCGGGTCTCTATTCTTAGGGGGGGTGCTGCGAAGATAGTTAAGTAGCATCATGATATCAGCCGTGAGATGCACAAGCTGGTAATGAGTGTCCAGATCCAGATCCAGATCCAGGTCCAGTAACGGAGAGAGAGGGGACTGACGACGGGCACCGGCACCTAGACATACAGAAGCGGTTTTAGTCAGAGGTGGATAGAGTGGTGAAACACTTTAAAGATCTTTATGGGTTGTTATTCAAAAAGTCGAAAGAAGTGTACGAGCTGAGGAGTGCTAAAAACACACACACACACACTCGTACAGTCAAGGGCGGGCAAGTAGACACAACATACGCACACACTCTCTCTTCCTCATACACACACATGAATAACTTTAATAATATCTTATAGTAATAGAGAAACTCTATAAAAAACAGAATAGTAGGATATGCAGGACAGTAGAACTGTAATGATATTAAGAAGTTGGAAGTACAGTAAACCGCTTTTCAAGTAGTATAAATATATATAAAATAAGAAATATAGTGCAAATATGAAAATAAATTATAAACGAGAAATACAGGAAAAATAGAAAAATATAACTTACTCATGATTCAGATGGTGAAGATTCTCGTCTCGCAAGGAAAGCCTTAATTTTTAGAGAACCATGAAGAGAGCCAGTTATAAGGGTGGCTGGGTCAAACTGCCCCCCCCTCGAGATAACGATAAGACCAAGGTCCCTCCCGGTTGTTTAGTCGTCTTGTCTACGTCATTTTATTTCCCTAGGTAATTGAGAATCCTGGTTTCTGACCACCTAGGTAATTGAGAATCCTGGTTTCTGACCACCTAGGTAAATAAGAATCCTGGTTTCTGATTCTCTATGTAATTCAAAACGCTGGGTTTTTATTTTCTGGGTTATTAGAAATGCCTGGGTTCTGATTCTATGTGTAAGTGAAATAGGCCTTTTCTGGAAACATATGGGTTATCTAGTGTGTAAATACAGTATAAATACTGGAGCTTAAGCTCAGGGTATTGGGATCACCTCTGAGAATTCTCATCGGTGTGGATCTCGTGTGGTGGAATGGAACAATAAAGCTGGACCCTTGCTTCTTCTCACTCACGGCTGGTGTATTTTTTCTATCTCCAACTGGGCTCAGAGGTAGATGTGAGTATTGGCTTCTAAGTTGAGTTTTAAATGTTTTTGGGTAATAGGCTAAATTTGAGCCAACATTTGGCACCCCAGATGGGACTGGGCTAAGATCTACATGTCTGGAATCTCTCCCGTGGGACTTCGCTCTCTAAGCAACAGACAGGCCGTATAGGAAAAGGCATTGCAGACGCCTGTTATTTCAAAGCTCTGTTTTAGTGGTCTGTTGTTACGACTGAGAAGCCCCGGGGTGGGAAGAAAGACTAAGTGGGTCTCCAAAAGAACCTGGAGTGAGTGAGAAGAGGTAAGAGAAGTGTAGATTGTAGAATGTACTTTTTATAATTGTAATAAAAAAATGGTATATGTGTTGTGTGAGTGAAAGTCCTGCAATACCGCTGGAGGAAGGGAAAAAGGTAGAAAAAAGGTAGAAAAAAGAGAAGAGAAATAGAGACTCCAGGGCGGGGCTAGAAAGCAGGTGGAAAATGAGGCCTCAGACCCCAGATACCGGCTACTAGACTAGACTAGCAGACTAGTGGCGGCTGCATTGGTGGGGACCCCTAATACCGCTGGAAAAAGATTAGATAAAAGATAGATAGATTAGATTCCAGGGCTGGATAGAGAGGGGAATAAATCCTGGGCCCAGGTCCGGGTCGTGCAATACAGCATGCCCGGTGTATGAATGGAATATGTACTAACAAATGTGTGTGCTTAAAATATATGTGCTTATAATATGTATAATATGAGTGTGGTGTGAGAGCGTGTAAGTTTTGGAGACGGGGAAAATGTATTTATTAGTGCTCTGAACATGAGCTCCATACCTAAAGTATTGGATAAGTGGGATAAGATTCAGAGAAAAGAATTCTTTTGGAGAAAGTTGGATTTAATTTGTATGACTGTAAGCTTCATGCATACGGAGCTGGTATGTAGGTGCTTTATACTTTGAAAACTTCATGTAGTAACATAAATAAGTGTAATAATGTGGAATACAATGTGTGTATGGGAGCTTGCCTGCGTTGTTGATAGAACGGAGGGGTGTATGTGTGTGTTCTTGTCTGTTCTTATCTGTGCGTCTGTGTGGAAATAGGGAGGAAGGACAAGGGAAAAAAAAAACAAGGAAAAAAAAAAAAAAAAAAAAAAAAAAACAAAAGGGAAAAAGGTAAGACCATGCGGTGTGTGTGTGCTTTTCAGAGTGATTTTGGTAAGGCAGAGCATTGTGAGATATCTTGCGGTCTTCGAATGTTTTGAATCCGTTGAATCCGGTACATACTTTTGGTAAGTCGGCGAGACTGTGTATGTTATAATTAATTTAATAACTGTTGTATAAGTGTGATAAAATTTTGGGGAGCGAGCACGCACGCCAATGGCACATATTTTAGACGTCTGTGCCCAGTGTGTAAATAAGAAGTACTAGACCTGTAATATATAATAACATATCCCCAGATTGTGTGATCCGGGAACAGGAAAACTGAAGGTGGGAGAAAAGTATATTGTCGGGGCCATTATTGAGAAATGAGTGAGTCAGTCCATCTGGACCTTTTATTTTCATTTCTATAAATTAAGAATGTGATGTCTAGGTGAAATCCCCAAAAATGAGAATAATGATATACTGTTTTTTTTTTGCGGAAGCTGCCACAAGGCCTACACGGGTGAGGTTTCCAACTCAGGACGGGGAAAGTAGGCGGCTGCAGCATCCACAGGGACACAATGGAGCCCGCGTGAAAGAAATACAAAACGATGCAGGAGTAAGTGAAATTTTGTCCTGGTTAAAACGGGGGGCTCAAAAAGACGGTGCGGGAATATGGCGCAGTGTAGAAGGGTTGTGTATAGCCCCAGTCAGCCTCCTCCCACGCTTGATCAAAGACGCCCAATAAGACTGAAATGATCCGGAAAATCCGTCAGGAATGGTGGTCCCCTCAGCTGGCCTCACAGGTGGACCAAATGGTGAACGCATGTGCTGTGTGCATCAACCACAACGTGCGAAAGAACCTCACCACCCCCTTAGGACATATTCCCCCGCCGACGGGACCGTTTCGGCATCTAATGATGAATCATATAGACATGGGAGCGGAGTTCCAGGTAGATGGGAAACGCTTCCTTCTGGTAATAGTGGACCGCTTTAGCCGGTGGGTGGAGGCAACTGCTACTTCTGAGGAAGATGTGGAGTCCGCCGCTAAATTTTTATGTTGTGAGGTCATACCTCGATTCGGGATCCCTGATTTTTTGAGTTCAGACAATGGCATCCACTTCGTAAATAACGTCCTTAAGAATGTTGCATCGGCCTTGAAGGTTGATCATAAGCTAGGATGTGTATATCTTCCTGAGTCCCAAAGCACGATGGATCCAGGGTACCGCACCCTAACTAATAAATTGGCAAAAATATGTGATGACTCACACCTAAACTGGGTCCAAGCCTTACCACTGGCATTGATGAAGATACGATCACAGACCAATCGTATGACGCACTTGACTCCTCATGAAATGCTCACGGGGCACCCAATGCCTCTGGCATACACTGAAGGTCCATACACCGAGCTGTCTGAAACCCAGTTGGAGGGCGAAATGCGGGATTATATGCAAATCCTCACTCAAATCCACCGACAGTTATATTCACAGGTTAGAGAAGCAATCCATGGTGGGGACGGGGTACGGGAGGATGTACGTTTAGTGGCCCCCGGGGATAGAGTACACATTCGTATGTTTAAGAGAAATAGCCCCCTCGGGGCACGTCTGGAAGGACCCTTCACTGTGGTCGCTGCAACCGCCTCGGCTGTGAGAGTTGAAGAGAGAGATCATTGGTACCACTTAAACCAGTGCGTCCGTGCCGGAGCAGATACGGGACGGCGAGGACCAACAACCCCAGGCCCTGCCACTACAGGGCAGCCCATGGAGACGGAGGTGTTAACCGACAGCGACTCGGATACCTCACTTATGGGTCCGGCCTACGGCACTCGAGCCCAGGCTAAACGACGGGCTGTGGAAAGGCTGGATAGACTGGCCCAGTCGGATGCCGGTAGCTCAACAGGCTCTTCGTTCCTCTCCTCTCCATACAATGATATTGACCCTGTTACCTCCCCCCGAGCTGAAGCGGGAGACGTAGCTGCCGTCCCGCTAGTAACCCCACCAGAGGCAGAATTGTTATCAACACTCGCCACTCTCTGGCAATCTGATAACCTTGATGACCCCATGCCTATGAGCACTATTGATTTGGATATGCTGCAGGCCCTTGAGGTACAGTTAAGAACACCTCCCCCCGTGACCCCTGAGCTCCGGTCTCCGCAGGGATCTTTACACACTCCCCTACCATTGGGTCGAGAGAACACTGGTTCAGCAGAGTAGCTGGGGTGGGGGCGCCTTATACCACAGGGCTAAGAGTTCCTGTTCAGACCAGAGGGTGATGTTCAGAAGAACACACCTTCATTGTATAATTTACTGATCATGATCTAGACTGCGTACAGTCCTATATATAGATTGTGACAGGTCAATAGCTTGCATGCCTTTAACTGTAATGGGAAGTCGGTATGATTCCCTGTTTGTAAACTGAATGAGGACGGTTATCTAAACCACCGAGCGCGCGAGAGAGGGAGAGAGCGCGGGCGAGAGATTTGTTTTTCTTCCCCTTTTAGTTATCTAGCGCCCTATATTAAAGTCAAAGTGATTCTATATATATATATATATATATATATATATATATATATATATATATATATATATATATATATATATATATATTCCTGGAAAAAAATTAAAATCAATCAGTATGTCTTTATGTTATCAGTCCTTAGAGAACTTTACTAACAGTTTATGTGGTGTGCATTGTGCCACTTAGTTTCTTCTGCACAGACATCTTTGCCTGACTAATGATAAAATTGATCAGCTGACATGTGAACCTGTTCGTTTTGAGTGATATTAATAAAAAACCCTGAAAAGTAAAACCGACCCGAGGTAACAGTCTCTGGCTGATCACAATGTGGTCCGTATCAGGCTAGATCACATCCTCCCTGTTGAGATAATGTTGAGCCTAAACATTTGGTTTTAGAGAGCAGTCTACCTTCATGAACTGACTCGCTAACAAGAGCTGGAGTAACCATAACTAATTTGTGTATCGGTGATTCCTATACGGGTACGTGTCTATACAATATCTTAAGCAGCGTAAATGCGAATTCTTCTGGCGTGTGGTATTCATGTTGTATAATGCTGAATAATTTCTGCATGTTTTCTCTTTAAATGCTGGATATGTCCAATGATAAGTAATTAGTAAGATCAGATGGCAGTAGTAGTCTGCACATTTTAAATTCTTTGTAATGTGTTGTACGCCTGTTACAGATGTGATATCTGAGTCCGTAACATTAGAATAAGGTGATGATTACTTAATGTGGAATTCGGATTTTGCAGGGAGTACGAGTATCTGGATTAGACAGCCTTGCATAATGGTTCCTTTTGCCGACATGTTGTGCTGATATGAGTTTGGGAGGTAGTTTAATTACGGTCCCTTTACAATAGTGTAGTTTGAAGTGTTTTTTTCCTGAACCGTAGATTGGTGAATAGAATAGAGTAGTTATGCAAATATATATGTGTGGGTGTGTATATATATACATATGTGCTATACGGTGTGCTATGGATATGTCATACAAAGTATACGAGTTACAATATTTAAATGATACAAAGCAGTGGTCACAAACTCGAGAACTGTGAAGTGAATTGAATTGATAATACGTTATACAGCAGCTGAGAACTGATAAAAACTGAGAGCTGTGAACTGGATGCAGGTGTGTGTGATCTGGGAATTGCAGTCCATGGCAGCCAGCCGTGTTTGTGGACCGCAGTGAAGGATGGGAAATGCGGTTTGTGATATGAGTAGATTTAACACTACCTTAATATGGTCAAAAACAGTTTAAATGAAATGGATAAAATTATAGGGCGAATCTTATGCTTCTTACAATTGTGCGTTCAGCCAAGGTAACAACTTGGTGGTAAATTGAAACAAAGCTCACAGATGATAAATTTTATTTTAGACTAAGTTAAATACATATTCACATTCCTCCAAAGTGAGCAACATTTAAATGTCATGTATGAAGGATCTGAGTGATATTTTGAGTGTGGTACAATTATAAGTTAATAAGAGACAAAATGCATGTACATGCATGTATACCATTTAGACTAAACACTAGTGCTGTACACATAAAGCCAAATTCACTAGGTTGTTTTGAATGAAAATTAGTGGGATAAAGGTGGCTAGAGGACTGTAAATGCATATCTAGATCCCAACCTCATTTACTCTATTTTAGTTCTATCTTATTGGGATTATCATTCGTTAGCACAGATGGGATATTAATATGTTCAGGTAGTGTACACCACAAATTTTTAGACTAAAGGAATTTTGTTTTCCTTTCTCAATATCTTTCTGGTGAATGAAAATCAGGAAGGGATAAGAATGTATAATTGCCAATTGGGATTATTGAAGTAAACAGACTAGAACTATTTTACAGGATAACTATACATGAGCGTGGAAAACCCCTTTATGAGAGGTGTTATTCGTGTGATTAGAGCAGTAGAGGTTACTTTAGTAATTTTTAAATGATTTGATAGACCAACATTATTTAATCTCTGCAGCAATATTTCCTGATTCACTGTGTTGAGAGCCTCTTCAAAATCAACAGACAAGGAAGTGCAGAGGGTACCGTGACATTGTTTTAAGACTTTCAAAACAATAGTTGTGCTGATATGTTTGTATGACCTTAGACTTCTTGCAGACTGATAACATGTGAACGGTTCACTGAAAAAGCTTTCTACAAGGGACATAGGCGAGGAGGCCGTGTTATTGGATTGTAATGATCTAATATAGTTGGATGTCCCTGATTTAATGTAATAAATAAATAAGAAAACTGATTTCCAAATTTCTGGTATAACCCCATTGTCTAATGAAAGATTAACATGATAAATTAAAAGAGATGAAATAATATCAACTGCTAAGTTTAGAAATACAGACTCCACACAATCAGGGCCTTGTGATGTGTTTATATCGAACTTGAGTGATCTGTAAACATCAGTAGTCTTAACACGTTAAGAACTGAACTCCTCATTTTGAATTGGTTTTAATAGCTTCCTGCTTTGTTAAAATCAGGGTATAGTAAATCACAATAAATATTCACTGTTTTAAGGCCTAGATCTGATGCATAAATTGAACATTTAATGATGGGTTTTGCAGTTGTGTGTTCCCAGTTGTCTGTCTCCAGTTTCCAGTACTATTGTCCTGTAAACAATATCTTCGATCCTCAGAAAAAGGATGAAATGACATGCCCACTTAGTCTAGCATTATTAGAGCAAGCTGTGATAACAAAAGCGATAAGTTTTGCGATACAACCAACCCACCCAGTAACCATTATTTATAGTATGATGGATATAGAATACATATATATAGATATATATATGTATATATATATATATATATATAAGATGTCCCAACTGTAACCTATAACTGTAATTCCATTCCACATGATATTATTATTGATCAGCGCTTTTTTCCAAGTGACTGCATGTGAGAGCTCAAGGCCGTGACTCCCCTTAACATGCCTAGATTAGCAGGACACCTGGAAGCGTCTCCTTCGGGGGCTGTGGGCTCCCCTGCGGTGTACTCCTCTGTGGTCATAGACTCCCTTGCACGCTCCCAAGGCCGTCAGGACATGATTGGGGTCATCCTCCGCCCCATAAAAGCACAACAAATGTTCTTGGACGTTATCAAGTATGGTCTGCAGTGGATCACTGATTGCTCACTAAAGGACAACATCCTGAGATCCGGGTGTTCTTTGGACAAGCCTGACATTGAATGGACCTATGCTTTGCACCTGTACTATGGCTGACAAACTACAACAAAGACTGTGTCTTACATGTGACTGAAAAGGGGGGGTGCTTCTGGGGGGGTCCCGGCTCAGGAAAATGGGGCGCTTACAGGGCTGTAGTTTATGTATTGAAAACATTGGATTTGGTGGCACAAGGATTGCCAGGCTGGAGAGGCTCTCTTAGTGCGGATCATTGGGAAAATTGCTCTCTCACACATCGATCTTACGTTTATCACACCAGGTCATTTCTATTTTGAAAGAACATGATATGGGGATATGGGGTTAATCGATGTGCCACCCGAACTAAAATTCTTAAACCTGTTAGTGTGCCTAACTTACCAACTGTAGTGTTGTAATGGTGTAATTAATTCTGTGGAGCCAGTCACTGAGAACACTCACGATTGCCCAGCCGAAATTCGTATTTCCTTGAGCTTAAAAGTTTTGGGTCTGAAATTTCACAAACATTATGAACACCCTGTTCTGCCCAATTGGCTGAATTGAAGTCTATCACTAAAGAATGCAACCTGGTTAAGGGTAGAATTGTTAAAAAAAAAAAAAAAAAAAATATATATATATATATATATATATATATATATATATATATATATATATATATATATATATATATATATATATTTTTTTTTTTTTTTAACAATATATATATTTATATATATATAAATATATATATTTATATATATATATTTATTTATATATATAAATACTGACGTTTAGGCCCATGGATTGTGTCGTCTGTTTGGAGTTGTTTGAATGCAATGAGGTTCTAGGGAAAAATTGGAACGCCACTTATTGAACAAATAGTTTAATTGAATTCTGACTGCACTTCTTGCTGTATGTATTACAGCTGCCCATGATCTTAGCCAGTGTGCGAGGGGGAAGGTAGAGGAATGATCTCTGTACTTGCAGGCAACGGTGGAGGATCACCTGAAGTGTGCTCAAAATTATTTATTTTTTTCCTTGACCAGGGATAGGTCTGGCACACCCTGATTTGTGTTTGATGTAATTTGTGCTGATACTAAACGTAGTTCGGTAGATGCTCTACCTCTTGCACTAATGACCTATCACATGCAGACTAACAGCAATATGTATCTAACACCGCATGAAATGCTTACGGGTTGACCCATGTCTGTGTCTGTTCCTTATGATGGACGGCCGCTGGAGTAATTGCAGATGAATCAAAAACATATATAAGACCACTAACTATTATGTATGGAGCTATATATTCACAGGAACACAGCTGAGTGCAGTGTTATGTGTGAGGCGTCACCGCCTCAACGGGGGGAGGAGGTGTTCACCCGGAGGTGGGAGACCCGGAGCCGCGAGAGAATGCTGACTATGAGAATGCTGACTACAGGGCAGCAGCGGACTAGAACATGCAACCCCTGGAGGATGCTCAATCCTCCAATGACGAGATGGTGGTCCGGTGGGTCCGGTACGAAGCTGCTGGGTACGAAGCTTCAACGGGGGGTCTCCTCAGTCAGTGGCAGACAGGATGAGAAGATGTGAAGATCCATGCCCTGGGTGTACGTGCTAGCCTAACCTCTCCCCAAAGGGTGGCTCTCTACAGTACGTAAAGTGCTTGAGCTGAAGACAACCAGCATACAGAGAGATACTGCATACAACAGACTGTCAAGTATTGTTATAAAATGTTTGTGATATGACGCACTCAGGCATGAGAAAAGTATAATGGTGCTGCCGAGCACATAGTGCTGGCAGGGTGGGAATTTTTCCTCATAAGAGGTTTTTTCGCCCACCCCTGACTGCGAAAGACTGGGGTTTGGTTTTTGAGGGGAAGCAAGAATCTGCAGGTCCCGACAAATACAAAACTGTGGGCTGACAGGCCTAGTTGAGAAAGATAGGGACGTGTAGATCCAATCAAGTAGTTAGTTATTGTAGTGGCCACTCATACGTACGGCAGTAGTAGTAGTAATGAATGATTAGGGGAACTCAGTTAATCACACTTATAATGGATGTAGGCAAACAAAGTATAATCAAGGTAGTTAGATTCGAAATGAGATATATATATACATAGTTAAAAGGAGAAGTAAGTTAAGGGTTAAGAGTTATGGCTAGGTACATCTACACATGTCTCCCACCAGGTCTAAAAAACCTCCTCAGCTCTATTCGGATCAGTGTTGCGTAGAAGTGGTTATTGTAAGGGACCCAGTGGATTACGGGGACGGGCGCAGGAATTAGCGGGGGACGGCCAGGGGGTGCGGCAGAACCAGTTTTTCCACAGATACCCGCTTAATTAAGGTATTGTATGAGGCTTCATAGCCTCAGAGGGGGGAAATGTTGTGGATAAAAATGACATGAAATAAACACGAGGGAGACTGAGTATGAGTAAATATGTAATTTTATTGGTAATTCACAGGACGGGTGGGTGCGTAGTCTGGAGGAGAGTAAGAGGGGGAAGAAAATGGGGTGCGTCCTGGGGACATGGGGAAATCAGGGTGGGTGAAGTGAACGGACCACTGAGAGTCGGGCGGACTGGTGGGTGAGAAGAGGGACGAATGGTCGGGGCCCGGATCAGAGAAGACAACATCATCCTCGGATTGGAAACTAGAGGGGGGTTCTGGTTCTGACTGTGTAGAGGCGTCAACACGCACGTTCGTGGGGCAGATTCTGTACCGAAGAAGAGGGGGGAACCCCGGGTCTCTATTCTTAGGGGGGGTGCTGCGAAGATAGTTAAGTAGCATCATGATATCAGCCGTGAGATGCACAAGCTGGTAATGAGTGTCCAGATCCAGATCCAGATCCAGATCCAGGTCCAGTAACGGAGAGAGAGGGGACTGACGACGGGCACCGGCACCTAGACATACAGAAGCGGTTTTAGTCAGAGGTGGATAGAGTGGTGAAACACTTTAAAGATCTTTATGGGTTGTTATTCAAAAAGTCAAAAGAAGTGTACGAGCTGAGGAGTGCTAAAAACACACACACACACACTCGTACAGTCAAGGGCGGGCAAGTAGACACAACATACGCACACACTCTCTCTTCCTCATACACACACATGAATAACTTTAATAATATCTTATAGTAATAGAGAAACTCTATAAAAAATAGAATAGTAGGATATGCAGGACAGTAGAACTGTAATGATATTAAGAAGTTGGAAGTACAGTAAACCGCTTTTCAAGTAGTATAAATATATATAAAATAAGAAATATAGTGCAAATATGAAAATAAATTATAAACGAGAAATACAGGAAAAATAGAAAAATATAACTTACTCATGATTCAGATGGTGAAGATTCTCGTCTCGCAAGGAAAGCCTTAATTTTTAGAGAACCATGAAGAGAGCCAGTTATAAGGGTGGCTGGGTCAAACTGCCCCCCCCCTCGAGATAACGATAAGACCAAGGTCCCTCCCGGTTGTTTAGTCGTCTTGTCTACGTCATTTTATTTCCCTAGGTAATTGAGAATCCTGGTTTCTGACCACCTAGGTAATTGAGAATCCTGGTTTCTGACCACCTAGGTAAATGAGAATCCTGGTTTCTGATTCTCTATGTAATTCAAAACGCTGGGTTTTTATTTTCTGGGTTATTAGAAATGCCTGGGTTCTGATTCTATGTGTAAGTGAAATAGGCCTTTTCTGGAAACATATGGGTTATCTAGTGTGTAAATACAGTATAAATACTGGAGCTTAAGCTCAGGGTATTGGGATCACCTCTGAGAATTCTCATCGGTGTGGATCTCGTGTGGTGGAATGGAACAATAAAGCTGGACCCTTGCTTCTTCTCACTCACGGCTGGTGTATTTTTTCTATCTCCAACTGGGCTCAGAGGTAGATGTGAGTATTGGCTTCTAAGTTGAGTTTTAAATGTTTTTGGGTAATAGGCTAAATTTGAGCCAACAAGGGTCCGTCAGCAACGGCACAGGGCAGCAGTTAGAGCAGGAGCGGTGACCCGTCATCACCAGCAACCCATCACCCAACATTTCAAGGTACTAACTGAACTGAACTCTTACAGATCCAGAAATCAAGAGTGATAAAATACACTTTGTGAATGTGAATAGTGAATGTGCATCTGTATAATTATATGTATAAGTGTGTGTGTGTGTGTGTGTGTGTGTGTGTGTGTGTGTGTGTGTGTAATATATATATATATATATATATATATATATATATATATATATATATATATATATATATATATATATATTAGAGAGAGAGAGAGAGAGAGAGAGAGAGAGAGAGAGAAACTTTTTTCAAGAAAATACTTTTGTTTTACAGGCAACAACAACAAGGGAGGCTAGCACGTAGGAGAGATGCACAAAGGAATCGAAGAGAAATAGAGAAACTGAAAGATGGGATCATCCTTTGGAAACGCAGATATGAAAAGGCGAAGAAACGTAACATACGACTGCAGCATGCAAATCTGGACAGTCCAGAAGTTAAAACACAATACATTCTTCAAGGTCAAAGAGTCAACACCCAAGTCAGATAAATCCTGAAATATAATTTTGCTGTTTTGGGAGCACTAAAACAGAAATACAAAAAGTTGAAAGACAAAAAGTCCAAACAAAGCCTTGCACAGCTAGTATCAGAGAAGCTGATGATAAAATATAAATGCAAGACACACTGCAAGCATCTCATTGGTTGTTATTCTCGAACCATCAGAAAAACAAATCAAGCCAAAAAAACTTACATACAGAATGAGACTAAAAAATCTGTCAGGCTATTTTTCCTCGGGGATGATGTCAGCAGACTGACTACAGGGAAGAGGAACACACTAACTCTCAGGAAGGTTAAGAAACAGAGGAGGCTACTGATTGATTCTTTGCTCAACCTCCACAGAAAATATATATCAGAGGACCAACAAATTTTGTACTCTGCCGTCAGAGACCATTTTGGGTGGTTCCACCAAATGAGAGAGACAGAGAGACGTGCCAATGTAAGACCCACGAAAACTTGCAGTTCATGGCTGACAAGTTATACAGACTTGGGGTTTCAAACTCCAGAAACTTAGAGGACATGTCCGACAGCACTGTCTGTAGCAGCTCCAAGACATGTGCATATGGTGATTGTTTGGACTGCAAATGGTCTGCCTATCACTTAAACAGGTCTTCAAATAGGGTGGTGACTCTAACCCATTGGTGCCAGGAGAAGGTGGGCATCTCAGTGCAAGGTGAAGAGACAAGACTAAGTACAATCACTGTCAAAAAAGATACCCCAATACAAGAGGAGGAGCTTGTAGCACAATTCCAGGACAGGCTCTTTAACTTCAGGAAACACCTTTTTAATATCTGCTGGCAATACAGTGTATACAAAAAACTCAGAGAAATCCTCACTGTCAAAGATTCTCTGATTCACATCGATTTCAGTGAGAACTGTACTTGTAAATACTCCAATGAAATCCAGTCGGTCCACTTCAGGGGGTCACATCAGCAGGTGACCCTCCACACCGGGGAACATTATCTGGCAAACAAGGACCCCATGCCCTTCTGGACGATCTCCCCCAGCAGGAGGCATGACCCACCAGCTATATGGGCTCATTTGGACCCTATTCTTCAGTTCCTGGCAAAAGACCACACTAATGTCCAAAACCTTCACTTTTTTAGTGATGGACCTGTCACCAATACAAGAACCGTGCAAACTTTTATATGATAGCCACTGAACCACACCAAAGAAGTTTCTCAACAGTTACATGGAACTTCTTTGAGGCAAGTCACGGAAAGGGTGTACCAGGTGGAGTGGGGGCTGCATTGAAAAGTGCACAGACCTTTTTCCAACTGCTAAAAGATACAGGAAAGGTTAAACTCTTCTATGTAAGTGAAGAGGAAGTTGAGAAGAAGGGTGAAGGTTTGAAATACAGTGAGGGGAAAAAAGTATTTGATCCCCTGCTGATTTTGCTGATTTGTTTGCCCACTGACAAAGAAATGATCAGTCTATAATTTTAATGGTAGATTTATTTGAACAGTGAGAGACAGAATAACAACAAAAAAAATCCAGAAAATGCATGTCAAAAATGTTATAAATTGATTTGATTTGCATTTTAATGAGGGAAATATGTATTTGACCCCTCTGCAAAACATGACTTAGTAATTGGTGGCAAAACCCTTGCTGGCAATCACAGAGGTCGGACGTTTCTTATAGTTGGCCACCAGGTTTGCACACATCTCAGGAGGGATTTTGTCCCACTCCTCTTTGCAGATCTTCTCCAAGTCATTAAGGTTTCGAGGCTGACATTTGGCAACTCGAACCTTCAGCTCCTTCCACAGATTTTCTATGGGATTAAGGTCTGGAGACTGGCTAGGCCACTCCAGGACCTTAATGTGCTTCTTCTTGAGCCACTCCTTTGTTGCCTTGGCCGTGTGTTTTGGGTCATTGTCATGCTGGAATACCCATCCACAACCCATTTTCAATGCCCTGGCTGAGGGAAGGAGGTTCTCACCCAAGATTTGACGGTACATGGCCCTGTCCATCGTCCCTTTGATACGGTGAAGTTGTCCTGTCCCCTTAGCAGAAAAACACCCCGAAAGCATAATGTTTCCACCTCCATGTTTGACGGTGGGGATGGTGTTCTTGGGGTCATAGGCAGCATTCCTCCTCCTCCAAACACGGCGAGTTGAGTTGATGCCAAAGAGCTCCATCTTGGTCTCATCTGACCACAACACTTTCACCCAGTTGTCCTCTGAATCATTCAGATGTTCATTGGCAAACTTCAGACGGGCATGTATATGTGCTTTCTTGAGCAGGGGGACCTTGCGGGCGCTGCAGGATTTAAGTCCTTCACGGCGTAGTGTGTTACCAATTGTTTTCTTGGTGACTATGGTCCCAGCTGCCTTGAGATCATTGACAAGATCCTCCCGTGTAGTTCTGGGCTGATTCCTCACTGTTCTCATGATCATTGCAACTCCACGAGGTGAGATCTTGCATGGAGCCCCAGGCCGAGGGAGATTGACAGTTCTTTTGTGTTTCTTCCATTTGCGAATAATCGCACCAACTGTTGTCACCTTCTCACCAAGCTTCTTGGCAATGGTCTTGTAGCCCATTCCAGACTTGTGTAGGTCTACAATCTTGTCCCTGACATCCTTGGAGAGCTCTTTGGTCTTGGCCATAGTGGAGAGTTTGGAATCTGATTTATTGATTGCTTCTGTGGACAGGTGTCTTTTATACAGGTAACAAGCTGAGATTAGGAACACTCCCTTTAAGAGTGTGCTCCTAATCTCAGCTCGTTACCTGTATAAAAGACACGTGTGAGCCAGAAATCTTTCTGATTGAGAGGGGGTCAAATATTTATTTCCCTATGTCATCTCAAATTTATTTATTTTTTTAACATTTAAACTTTGACCACATTATTACATAAATCATTGGCTGTATGAATACACTTAAATGACAGCTTAATGTTTTTTTTTTTCTTTTTTTGTGCATTTATTTATAGACCTTCTGCCATTCCAAAAGTGCACGTTTCTGCAGAATGACCCAATTGGCGAAAATGTTGCAGGATTCATCAACTTCAAAAACTCAAAGAATTTATTTGTTGCTGAACCCAATCCTACGGAAACCCTAAACGGCCATGCATTATTATTTTTTGCTTTGCTTTTATCTTTCTCACAGCAAGTATCCCACAACTTGTTTTGCTTGAAATGAGAACATTTGTGATAGGCTTACATTTATTTATTATTACACTGTATATTTATATTACCTCATGTTTAATGTGTCTGCATTGAGAATGTGCAAGGAACATTGTTGAAATGTAGTACTTTGTTTATTAGCTATACATATAGAAGAATGACATATGCCCCCAAATCATAGCGCACGTTAGACATTTGAATGGTTTGGACTTTTAGGGGGAGAATTCGAATTGTGCACCGCTGGTATACAGTGATGGTCATCTCTCTGAGCTTCCCCTTCCAGCACTGTCTGTAACATGGTATCATTTTTGAGTATCTTAGAGAGGCAGAGTCTCTCAGAAGTAAAGATGGGTAGAGGTTCAACAATCTTTTTTGAGACGTGTTGCTGCCATCAAATTCAAAATGACCTTATTTTTTCCATAAATTGTACATTACCTCATTTTCAATATTTGATGTGTTTTCTATGTCCTACTGTGTTGGTGCTGACAGTTGCTGTGTCTTTTTCCTCATTTTTTTATTTCTAGCTGGAACCCCCACATATGTCTTTTCTTTCAGAAGAGGGAAAGTTTGAAATTATGGCCCTGTGCCATGCATGGGGTTTATTCATGTAAAAAAAAAAAAAATCAGTTAGCTGGTGGTGCCATCCTTATGGAGGTCTGCAAACAGAGTCTCTGGATTTTCTGTCAGTTTCTTGTTTTCGTCAACTTTTCATGCAGGTTAATTTGAAATATCTTTTGGGTAGTTCAGTGGAATGGTCTCCACACTTTGGGTTTGTGTGGGCCTAGGGTTATGGGCCATTTGCACCTGTGCTTAGGGTTGGGTGTGATTAATTCCTTCTATTGATTTGGCCAAGATGTCTTCCTTTTCACACCTCCAACATGTAGGTCGGCTGGTCAGGTAGAGCTGAACCCTTGTAGTGCAGCTGTTCAGTGGGCATAAAGACTTGGCAGTTGAAAGTAAATGTAATAATATTAATAATTACTTGAGTAAGTGTAATAAAGTATACAATGAGATCTACAATGATGACTCAAATAACAAGTTACTAGTTACTTCGGATCTGATTGAAATCAAGGGAAAATCCTGAATTTCAGACTAGATGGGGACTCTGTGTGTGTGTCCTGACACGCTCCGTTCTTCACCTTCAAAAAAAAAAAGGTTTGAATATTTGGTTTCATTTTGATCGATTCACATAGTACAGTACAATATACCTCAAGTCAATGACATGGAACTGATGTATGAATTTGAATTAAGCAAATTCAATTAGCCTTTTTCACTTTTTCAGTGTGTGGGCATCTGTGTTCACTTTAAACCAGTTGTTAAATTACTTTTAATCTAAGAAAAGAACAAAAGTTTCCACTGGCACGAAAGGAGAAGGTGGCATTCATTCAACGTTACATTGAGGAACTTTCTACCGTGGGAAGAAAAAAAAAAACCTGTAACCTGTTTTTAAACGTGCTCATTTAAAAAAATACTAAGCCAACCTAAGACTTAAACCCCAGTCTCTCGCATACTAAACCTTCATATTACTGCATGTACAGCGGATTTTTTTTCAATGCAGAAAAGGGAACCGTTGTGCTTTTCAAGTTCTCGGTCCCGGGTCACATCCATTGGAGCTGCGCTACTGAGAGTGTAACTTTTAATGAGTGTGACTGGAAAAAGTTCAGAAAATGGTGCAAGGATTTTGACTACATTATTAGAATGGACTTCTTTTCCCCGGATGCGTACAGGCGTAAATGCAAATACCACATCAGAGCAACAAATTTCTACAAGAACCAGGTTTCGCTGGACTGTGTTTCGGAATTAACGGTGATGACACACCCGATCACAAAGAGATCATAATTATTGCTGCATGTTCTTTACCATATAGCTTTCCCATGAATACCAACCCAACCCCCCCAATCAGGTTGTTGGTTGTTTTCCCTGAGTCAGGCCTAGGTCAAAAAGGTCTATGATAATTATTGACACACACACACACACACACACACACACACACACACACATATATATATATATATATATATATATATATATATATATATATATATATATATATATATGAACCCGTCTATAAAAGCGAACACTTCGTTAGTTGGAAAAATCAGCAAAGAGTCGAATAGCTCGAAGGGATCGAAAGAATTTTCAGACTCTATTGTTCAAAACTTCCAGCCACCATGGATTTCTCAGCAGGTAAGAAGATGTATTTTAAACAACTGAAATAGTTAATTATAAATTGAAATACAATGTTTATGTAATTATCCATTTGATATTGATATTGATATAAATTTAAAACTATTCTTTCTGAATACAACAATCATCATCCTTATCTGGTCATTATGTAAACGGGTACGATACTATATCTAAATTTAATGTTCAATACACTTATATTACAGAGCAAGAACGAACTAAGCTCATCTGATTCTAGTGTATAGGATAACGTATCAAACGAATGTGAGTCTACTAGGTAATAAAATTTTGTCTCTTAGATCTGTGTAGCAAGCTAGAAAGGGAACTGTTAAGGTACTAAAAGTATGTTTTATTTGCTTTACTGTTTGGAGATAACAGTGTCGTCATAATCGAAGCCTTTTGAACCTGAGCTCTACACGTAAGTCATAACATAAAATCATGAATGTTTCATGCCGTAAAGTCTTTCATACATAATTATAACTTTTTGTTTGTGTCATATTCAGAAGATGAGGGCCTCATGACTATCAGTGCTTACGGCGGAGATATTTCAGGGGAGATGACGTATATTTTACCTTATATTTACTCAGCTAAAAATAAAAACAAAAATAAAAACTCTGTCACTTGTTCTGTGACTTATAGATACGAGTGATGTCGAAAATTTTGATGCAGTAGAAGATTGAGAGGAAATCAACTCAGAAGCCGACATTCAACCCGATCTCGAATTGCAGGAGATCTGTACAGCGCGGCGTGAATTTTTCCAACCAAAGACTGCTTTATTGGAAAACTTTGGGCAGCTTGACATTACATTTGAATCTGGTCGAGGTATGGATTTTGTCCCTTTACTGTACAACACACTTGAAAATTTGAATAGTTGTCTCACAGTGAACATAAAGTTGATCAGAAAATTGTATGATAGATATGGCGCAGAAACGACCGAAATGCAGTTCGGATACAATGACTAAAAAAATGAGAACCGAAAATAATCCATCGCCGCATGATTTCTGTTGTGATGGAAACCAGAGTTCTTCAAATGGTCTGTTGCATCATGATCCGTACACAACCCTGAACCCATATTTAACTGAAGCGATCAACTGGCTGAATGAAAGTTTAATTCCGTCACACCAGGTTGTTAGTGAGAGACCTAATCAGAGTCCAAATTACAACGTAACAAACACACCGGTGACGCCATACGATATATTTTCTGAATTAAATCAATGTTTGTTAGAGTTACATAATAACCTAAATGAACACGGTCATTCAGTACAATTAAACCCTGATCTAATCGATGCAGTCAATCAGTTGAATGAAAATTTAAGATCGTCAGAACAGAGCAATACTCAAAATGAAAACCCCAGCCGAAATTCCAGTCAAACTGTATCAAGCATGCCGGTGGCGTCGCACGACATATTTTTCTAATTAAATCAATGTCTTTTAGACTTACAAAATAACCTAAACGAACAAAGATAAATCCATGTTTAATAGAAGCGGTGAATCAACTCAATGAAAATGTCAGTATCTCCCGAACAGAATACCGTCTCAACTCCGGAAAACGCTCAGGAACTTAAGTCTTATGAGGATATATGACAGTCTGGTTAACTTAATCGAAAACCCTGTCAATATAACACAAAATTCGGAAAACGATAATGAGTACAACCATCCTTTGGAAAACATGCAATCGACCGATATCCAAAATTCTCAAACGGAAAACATGCATTCGCCCGATATCCAAAATTCTCAAACGGAAAACATGCATTCGCCCGATATCCAAAATTCTCAAACGGAAAACATGCAATCGCCTGATATCCAAAATTCTCAAATGGAAAACATGCAATCGCCCGATATCCGAGTTGAGCAAGATGGGGGTGGGTTAGATCCTAATATTAGGATAATTAATCGTGAAAGGTTCAACAACACTGAGATTAGGCGAAGAGTGAATTTTTCTTCGATTGCTAATGTTGACAGCTTTGCAGATTTTTATAAATATGTTTTAGAGATTTTAAACAGTGTGATTGAAATTGGTAATAGTTTAATTTCTGCTGAGGATGCCGTCACCATTGAAATCAGAGGTGATACGGTCAATGTTTCATCATGCGTTCAATTAGACAATGGTGTCATCGATTTACATTCTTTTCTGACCATGCTCGAAAATGTAATTCAGAGTAAACGCGAAATTTTTACGGATGATACCAATGAAATAGTTGTCCAGATCGTCCGTCCACCTTGGGGTGGTGGAATTAGAAGGAAAATAAGCCATATATTCAATTTAGAAACCATGTGGAAGAAAATGAAGCATCTATACGTTTTTCACAACAGAGACAATATGTGTTTCACCTTGTGTGTCACCCAACTTTTGAATCGTGAAAAAAACGATTTTGAAACCGAACAAATCGCTAGACAATTACAACACGATGTGGGATTATCTGTAAACACCGTAGTCAGCTTCGCTGACGTACCGAGATTTGAGAGTTATTTGAATTGTAAAATCGTAATCTTACATTGTTCTTTCAGGAAAGCCGGTTACTCTTTCTTTGAAACTAGCAAGACTCTCCACGAAAAAACGATTTACTTGTTTTTACATGACAACCACTATTATGGAGTAAAAAGTATCACCGGACTTTTAGGAACGAGTCATGTATGTCATTTCTGTCACTCAGGGTTTGACGTTTTTTGGAAACATAAATGCGAATATAGCTGCAACGTTTGTCACGACCCCGAATGTTACAAACACCCAAAGAATGTAACTAAATGCCCAGAGTGTCAGAGATTGTGTAGATCCCAATACTGTTTCAAGAGACATAAAGCGAAGATTCAGTCGAGTAAAGGAGAATATTCTATGTGTGAAACGGGGTTCTACTGCAGTAAATGTAAACATGTGATAAGGGATAAACCTTCTAATCATGAGAAACATGAGTGCACATATCCAAAATGCATGCTCTGTGGTCAAAAACTCGACGAGGATATCGAGCATAGATGTTTTATACAGTGGGCTAGGAAAGAACGCGAAAAAACGGATTATGTATTTTATGATTTTGAGACTAGGCAGGAAACAGGAACTCATGTAGCCAATTTCATATTCTGTATTGATTTTAAGGGAGAGGAGTGGGTGGCTGAAGGGGATGATTGTGTCAGTGCCTTCTTTAAAAAGTTTCGGTGTAATACATACCACGGTTACATGTTTATCGCGCATAATGCTAGAGGGTTCAATTCATACCTTTTGTTAGATCATTTAGTGAAAGAAGGAATCACACCCGAAATCATAGCGCAAGGTGGTAAAATTTTGTGCTTCATCGATACCGTGTTTCGCCAGTCCTACATTGATAGTCTATCGTTCTTACCCATGAAGTTGAGCAGCATCCTGAAAGCCATGGGTTTTTCGGAAAGCAAGAAAGGTTATTTTCCCCATTTCTGGAACACCATAGAACATCAGGATTACGTAGGACCATATCCTGACCCTAAGTTTTACGGTGTAGATGGCATGATGCCTAAGGATAGAGAAGATTTCTTTAAGTGCTACAGAACGGTTTCTGACAAAGTCTTTGATTTCAAGAAAGAGATGGCAGAATACTATGTGAACGACGTAGAGATTTTGAGAAAGGGATGTATAGCTTTCAGAGAAGAAATTCTGAAAAGTACAAAGGTCGATCCTTTTAAATGCATAACGATCGCTTCTGTGTGCATGAAAATCTTTAAAACCAAGTTCCTGCGTAAAGACACTTTAGCTATTCCTCCGCTTGATAATTACATCACCACTCAGAAATCTTACTCATCATCTTCCATACAATGGCTCGAATACGTTTCTAAAACGCAAAACCTACCCATTCGCTACGCTTTGAACGAAGGTGAAGTCAGGTTTGGTAACTATTACGTAGATGGCTACTGTGAGGATGGGGAAAAATGTAAAGTTTTTGAGTTTCTTGGATGTCTTTATCATGGCTGTGAAAAGTGTTTTCCCTCAATGACCCCACATCCTCTTACCAAATCCAATGCTACCTTCAGAGATATCCGTCAGAAATTGATGGAGAGAATTACGAATTTGCAAGACACTCAATTTGCATGTCACTCTGATGTGGGAACACGAGTGGAATGGAATGAAAAAAAAACGACAACCGCGTGCTAAACTTTCTAAAAGACTTTGACTTTCCTGAGCGTTTAAACCCGCGAGATGCTCTTTTCGGTGTCGAACAAACACATTACATTTGCATTATGTAGCTCGACCTGGTAAAATTGATTATTTCAATTTTACCTCTCTTTACCCATTTATGAATAAGACAAAGACGTATCCAATCGATCACCCTATCATCATTTATCGTGACTTTCAACCTCTGAAATATTACTTTGGTATCGTCAGAGCAAAAGTATTACCGCCTAGGGGTCTGTGGGCACCTGTTCTACCGTTTTGTGTAAAAAGCAAACTCCTCTTTCCTCTTTGTAGAACGTGCGCCGAACATCAGCTAAAACAATGCAATCATACGGATCAGGAGAGAGCTCTTACCGGAACATGGGCATCTATCGAAATTGAGAAAGCTATCGAAAAAGGTTACAAAATTCTAAAAGTGTTTGAAGTATGGCACTTTCCTAAAAGGTCTGATGAGCTTTTTATGAGATATATTAAAATGTTCCTCAAGACCAAACAGGAAAGTTCAGGTTATCCGTCCTGGGTTGTTGATGAATCCTCTAAACGTGAGTACATTCGCAAATATAAGGAGAACGAAGTGATCACATTGGATCCGAAATTTATCACCGTTAATCCTGCCAAAAGATCCGTGGCTAAATTCGTTGTGGGGTAAGATATGTCAAAGACCTGACAGATCAAACATGACCTTAATTTGCGATCCTACCGAGTTTTTACTGTTCATGTTCTCCGATATTTATAATGTGAGTCAGTTCTCTTTTTTGAATGAGAAGGTGGCGATGGTGCAGTGGCGTTACACAGACGAGAGACTGATTAAACCACTGAACGCTAATGTATTCATCGGAATTTTCACTACCGCATACGCTAGACTTGAGCTGTACAATTTGATGGATCGATTGGATCAGCGTTGTTTGTACACAGACATGGACAGCGTCATTTTTAAAAGTAAGGAAGGTGACTGGATTCCGCCCTTAAGCGATTACTTGGGTGGTCTTACCAGCGAACTAGATGATGGCGATCAAATCGTAGAATTCATAAGTGCCTGCACCTAAAACCTATGGTTACAAAACCGTAAAAGGAAATACAACCATGAAAGCTAAATTGTATCAATTCTGAAATTGTCAATTTGAAATCACCGACAGAACTGGTGGACGAGCGAGTGAAAAATCCGGATCAAACCGGTCAACTCGCAACCACGCATAACCAAATCGTGAGAGATAAAAAGGGGTTTCATTTGAGAAACAAAACACAGATGAAAAGGTTCAGGGTTGTGTACTATAAGCGTGCTCTATTACCCGATTTTACAACTCTCCCTTACGGCTATTAAGACTATTCGTGTATATATGTGTATATAGTTTCTGTTGATGTGTTTTGTAATGGAAAATATGAATGTGACAGCTTTTGATGTTAGGATGCAACTTCCCATTTCATGTATAGTATGTGGACCGAGTAATAGTGGAAAATCCGAAAACATTGTCTGGTGTTATACGTGTTGGCAACCTCTGTACAATGAATTGATGACCAGAATAAATATAAAATTTCTTCAAGTTATCCCTGATTCTTTGTGTGATGACAAACTATTTCTGCCTAATAAAAAAAACTTGTTGGTAATCGATGACTTGATGGAATCCACCAGTAAAAACGACGAAGTAGAAAAGGCTTTTAGAAAAAACACCCACCACAGAAATCTGAGCATCATCCACCTTGTTCAAAACTTGTTTTTTCAAGGCAAGACTAGAAGAACGATCAACCTGAACACCAACTACATGGTTCTTTTTAAAAACCCCAGAGACAAATTACAGATGAGCAGAGTGGCTCGTCAAATGTATCCGGGTAACAGCAAGTATTTTTTAGAATGCTTTCTCAACGCCGTTTCTAGACCTTATGGGTATTATTTGTTGACCTGAAAGCACAAACGCCAGAAGAACTTTGTCTCCGGTCAGGGGTGTTTCCGAGGGAGAATCCGGTTGTGTATGTTCCTAAGAAGAAGTTAAAAAAAACTTTAAAGTATCGACAACAAATGTCTGATCGATTGAAAAAAACCCTCCCGCTACTGAATCCATTACACAGGTCTCCACCTCAAAGGAGAAAGGGTATATTACGTGATGCGCCCACAGATCTCATATTGAGCATATGTGAACTAGCTTTAAACGTACTCAGTGGAAACATACCACTGACGAAAAAACAGTATCGGGTTTTAAAAAATACCAAAAAAAAAAAAGGATCAAACTATTTGCGGATAAAAGAGCATCCGTAGAAAGAAAAAGGAAAGTTGTTAATCAATCCGGAGGATTTCTTCTGCCTTTGCTCAGTGTAGCCATTCCTTTTATAAGCAGCTTAATCGCATCCCGCAACAATTAACATGGAGACTGCAGAGAAAATGTATTTAGTCCCTCAACATCAGATCGATAAACTTAGAAACATCACAGCAGAGAAGGAAAGCTTAAGAAAGACTGCCGAAAACAACTTGGACGATGCAATACGAGGTATTTTATCGAAGACTGATCTGAACGATTACAATAAGGCGAAACTACGCGTCGGTGCTGCAAAATTTTTTAAACTTGGTTAAAGTAGGAGAGCAGGAAACCGCTCAATTGACCTTGTAAAATATCCAGCGACGTGTTGCTTGGAAGCGTCACAAAGAACCCGCACTCTTCCATGTTTTAATGAATACAGATTTGAGTTTTGTTCACGACGATCCTTTTGTTCTGTTAACTACGTCTTCGACCGGAACCCAGGAATTAAATTTATCGGGCCACCCCACCCATTTCACCAGGCAGACTTTTTTCCGGTTTCTGGTCTTTTCAGACAGGATTTTCTCAATTTTAAATGCCTTGTCCTTCCCGATAATGATCTTTTGTAACTCGGGTCCTTAAAATGTTCCCTCAATTTTTTCACCATCATGGTCTAGTAATTTATGTATCGGGGGATCTCTCAGTATCTGTTCGGAGATTGTAAAATATACATCCGTAAAGTTTTGCTCGTATCCTTTTTCAAACTGTCTTTTTAAACGGGAAATTAAAACAATATCACCGACTTTAAACTTGAATTTTAGTTTCTTTAATTTAGGTGTGAACAGTCCGTAGAGGGTTTAAAATACTCTGAAGTAATTGGCTTCGTTGACCTCGGCGGGTTTCATTTTGATGCTGGAATGGTAATTGTGATTGTACGCTTGAATCAGATCCTGGACTACGTCGATGTATTTTCTCGTGTTAAAAGCGGTAAGCATTCTGTTGAACCTTTCACACACCGATGCTTTTTGCCCCGTACCTGTAGCAAAGTGAACAATGTCATGTTTTTTCATTAATGTTTGAAAATTTTTGTTAAAAAACTCCTTCCCTTGATCAGTTTGTAGTTTTTTGGGGACTCTACCTTCCTTTAGAATGGAATCAAAGGCTTTAGTTACCTCGTATCCGGTCTTGTTTCGTAACACACGTACCCAGGCATATTTGGATAAAATATCTATGCACGTGATCATAAATTTCGCGTTGTCATTGCTCTCTGACAGGTTGCTCATATCGACTAAATCAGGCAAAGAAGTATCCGGGGAAAAGAAGTCCATTCTAATAATGTAGTCAAAATCCTTGCACCATTTTCTGAACTTTTTCCAGTCACACTCGTTAAAAGTCACGCTCTCAGTAGCGCTGCTCCAGTGGATGTGACCCGGGACCGAGAACTTGAAAAGCACAACGGTTCCTTTTTCTGCATTGAAAAAAAAATCCGGCTGTACATCCATTTGACATTACCCAATATTGAATCTTTTCATGCTCTAAATTTTTTTTTAGAGTTTTTTTTCGGTGCATCAGGACAAGCAGCAGACATGTTGTAAGCTCACACATGATCTTTGAAGTACAGAGTATTTTTAAACCTAGAGGGTGGGTGAAGCCTTCTTCTTCTATAAACTTATGGTGCTTATAACGTCACCTACCGGATGGATCAATTTTATTTTCTTTTGTTCTGATTGGACAGGTTATGTATGTGTGCGTGTGTGTGTGTGCGCATCATATTTTTGGTTGGATGTGTATGGAAATTCATTATTAATCATTTACTTATTTTTCATCATCCTTTTGTATGTGTGTGTATGTGTGTGCGTGTGGTGTGTGCGTGTCTGTGTGTGTGTGTGTGTGTGTGTGTGTGGCTGTGTCTGTTTGTGTGTGTGTGTGTGTGTCTGCGGAACTGCTTCGGAGCTATAGGAAAAGTTATAGGAATGAACATGCATCAATAATTATCCTTGACCTTTTTTGACCTAGGCCTAACTCAGGAAAAACAACTAACAACCTAAGCAGGGAGAGGCGGGGGTTATATGCGTGTGAAAGCTATAGGATTGAACATGCAGCAATAATATATAATATAATATTATATATATATATATATATATATATATATATAATATTATCATTGACCTTTTTGACCTAGGCCTAACTCATGAGCGTATTACAATCTATGGGAAAGGAAACAACTTATGTGTGCATGTATCTGGAATACATCTGGAATACATCAGAACCGGATTTAACGTAATTATAAGTGATTATGATGACCCTTTGACCTGTCATTATATTTAATTATAATGATTATGACCTTTGACCTATACCCGTCACATCCAATTAGTGATTTTCTATGGCTTACATAATATACAAACTATATTATATATCTTATTGTTGCAAAACATATTGATGAAATCGGATACAGGCGTATTTAAACATCTCTGATTGCTCCAGTCAGCACCATTGGGGCCATTATCGGCAAGTGGAAGCAAATTAGAACAAAATTAACATTTGGCTGTCATACTACACACCATGGTTGGAAAAGAAATGGCACTGCACATCACCCTAAAAACACTATACCAACAGTAAAGTTTGGAGGTGGAAGCATCATGGTGTGGGGCTGTTTTTCATCACATGGTACTGGTAGACTTCATATAATTGAAGGCTCCATTCAACATTCCCTTTACCAGGAGAGTCTTGAGAAGAATCTGCTGTCATCCACCAGGAAGATGAGACGTGGGTGGACCTTCTAGCAGGACAGCAATCCAAAGCATACAGCAAAGGAAACTCAATTGGTGTTAGAGAAAATAAATCAAGGTGTTAGAATAGCCCAATCAATCACCTGACTTGAATACGGTCGAACAAGATTTAAAGACAATATGTTCAGAAGAATTGGCCAAAATCACACCTGAATACTGTGGCCAATTATTTTTTTCATACAGGAAGCGTCTTGAAGTAGTCATTATGAACAAAGGCTTCTCCGCTAAGTATTAAATAAATTTCAGCTAGCGTGTTCAAAACTTTTTTTTCCTGTTTCATTCCTCTTTATTACACATAACTTAATTTATGGACTTTAATGTTTGGATTTCTTTAAATGCCTTGATTTCATGATTTAATACCAAAGTCTGGTGAAAATTTCATATGAATAGCCTCATTGGAAATATATTTACTGAAAAAAATGTTTCCACGGTCAATACTTATTTTTTAATATGACCCCATTAATGGAAAAGATATATTTATTAGGTTGCTAAGGAAAGTCATCTGGTTGCCAATATGTTGCTATGTGGCTGTTATGGGCCCCAGGTGGTTTCTAGGGTGTTTCATATAAGTTTTTACTATAATCTCAGTTGGCATTCTATAATCTCAGAGGCATTTATAGCATCCCATACAGCTGCTATGGTGTTTTAGGAGGTCTCAATATGATCCCAGCTGGTTGGAGGGTTGCACCTAGTTGGTTGGTAAGGAAACTCATCTGGTTGCGAGTGTATATCTAGTTGGCTATTATGGGGTCCCATGTTGTTGCTATGGTGTTTCTCGGTGGTTTAAATACTATCCCAGTTGGCTGAAAGGTTGTAGCTACTTGTTTGATAAGGAAACTCAGCTGGTTGCTAGGGTGTTTCTCTGTGGCTGTCATGTGGTCCCAGGTTTTTGCTATGGTGTTTCTAGGATGTATCAATATGATCCCAATTGGTTGCAAGTTTGTAGCTAATTGGTTGCTAATAAGACCAATCTGATTGCCAGGGTGTTGCTATGTGGCTGTTATGAGATACCATGTGTTTGCTATGGTGTTTCTATCAGGTTTAAAAAATGAATCCAGTTGGTTCCAAGTTTATAGTTAGTTGGTTGCTAATGAAAATCAGTTGATAGGGTATTGCTAGGTGGCTGTTATGGGGTTCTATGTGGGTGGTGTGGTGTTTCCTGGAGGTTTCAATAAGAGCCAGTTGGTTGCAAGGTTACAGCTAGTCAGTTGCTAAGAAAATATAGCTGGTTGCTTGGGTGTTGCTAGATGGCTGTTATGGGTTCCCAAGTGGTGTGGTATGATGTTTCTAGCAAATTTCAATATGATCGTAATTTTTTGCAAGGTTGAAGCTAGTTGATTGCTTCGCTGGTTCCCAGCATGTTGCTAGGTGGCTGTTTTGGGTTCCCACACTTTTGCTATGTTGTTTCTATGAGGTTTGAATATGATTCCAGTTGGTTGCAAGGTTGTAGCTACTCAGTTACTTTGGAAACACCTGTTTGCTAGGGTGTTAATTGGTTGCCATCATAGTCGAAGTGGTTGCTAGGTTGTTATTAGTTTGCAGTTATTGGGTTTCAGGTGGTGGCTACATGTTGCTAATTACTTAATAAAAGCAATAAAAATATAAAATATAACACCCCCCCCCCCAAAAAAAAAAAAAAAAAAGTTTTGAGAAGAAATGATTGTTTAAAAGAACGTAGTTGATGTTACAGATTTTAATCTATTAAGCCTCCTAATATCTTTGGAGTCAATTTGACCCCATTCAATGTTTAACATCTGTAAATACATGACAGACATATTTTTGCCTCAGATTTAATGAATTTTCTTAATTTATTGGGACAACCCAGTAAACATATAATTAAAATGATATTTTTTTTCAATGTCCTGTACACATTTTGTAGCATCGGTGTTCTTTGGTGTCAATTTGACCTCAGGCTCTTTTAGTTGTATAAAACATAAGAAATATCAAAATTTTACACACATTTGTTTTGGTTGTTTTATTGAGGTCACTATAACTTGTTATAATCAGATCTGAGGGTAACAGGAGGGTTAAAAATAACTGTGAGATTGGATTGGTGATGTGATGAGTGATCCATCCAAACATGGATTGATCTTACAGAGTATTTCCTGACTAAGAATATATTTGAGTATGATTATTTTACAATCCATCAAGTTTAATAATTCAACAAGAAATGGGTTTCAGCCATGGAAATGTCAGTGCTGACAAGGGCTGACAATATAGAAAGACTAAAATTTAGTAATATATAGCAAGTGTTTAAATTTGCACTTAACCACATAATTAAAAATAACAATGATAACTCAGCATTTAGACATATTAAGTGTATGATTATGTATGGAATATTTTGTTCAGTTTTTTGAATGCTTTTTCAATATAAAATCACATTTAACAATCCCCCAACACTCACGAACAAGACCCTAAGGTAGGCATTTGGCTTAGTCAACAATGACCAAAATAGTACAGCTGTACTTACTTAATATGCATGCAAATACACATTACTGAAGGAAAGTAAACTAACTAGCCTCTAGATAAATAAACACACACATGCGCACACACACACACAGGTATTTTCCGAGTATGATGTTTTTGGTAGGCTATATTTCTTCCCCAAATATATTAATTAGAAAAATAACTTGGGTTATTTTTGTCAGTTCTAAAACTGGCAATGTTTATAACCTAATTCATGCTACACCTGTTTCCTCTTCAACACTATGCTTGCCTAATTTCTCTGGCACATCTTTCACTAATTTTTGCCAAATTGATGCTGAGTTGTTACTAGGGAGGTATCATGTATGAAAGCCCCCACTTGCATGCTTGCTCCCCTCCCTACAAGCCTATTTAAATCTTGTTTTTAACTCTTTGTGCCTGATTGTTCTCAGCATTATTAGTGACTCTCTGTGCACTGGTGTTGTACCAGCAGCACTGAAAACTGCTGCTGTAACCCCAGTTCCAAAAAAGCATAATGTTGGAAAATTTAACTAATTATTGCCCTATATCAAACCTTCCCTTTTGGCAAAAATTTTAAAACATGTGGTGGCTTTGCAAATTCACTACCACCTTACTGTTAATAATCTTTTTGAGTCCCTTCAGTCTGGTTTTCATAAACTTCACAGTACAGAGACAGCTTTGGTGAAGGTCGCCAATGATCTGTTAATAACCTCAGATTCTGGTTCTTTTTCCATCCTTATCCTTCTTGATCTTAGCACTGCTTTTGACACCATCATTCACAACGTCTTACTCATCCAACTTGAAACTGACTTTGCTGTTTCTGAGACTGTTATAACCTGATTTAGATCTTATCTATCTGATTGCCACCAGTTTGTTATTATGAGTGGTTTCAGGTATATATATATATATATATATATATATATATATATATACACACATACATACATACATACATACATACATACACACACACAGAGATAATGACTGTAAAAGTATTTGCTAATGGAAGGAGTCCGTTTTGAGCAATGAATAAGTTAAGAGAGTACTTACAGTGCATCCAGAAAATATTCACAGTGATTCAGTTTTTCCACATTTTGTTATGTTACAGCCTTATTCCAAAATGGATTAAATTCATTATTTTCCTCAAAATTCTACAAACAATACCCCATAATGACAACGTGAAAGAAGTTTGTTTGAAATCTTTGCAAATTTATTAAAAATAAAAAATAAAAAAGCACATGTACATAAGTATTCACATCCTTTGCTCAATACGTTGTTGAAGCACTTTTGGGACCAATTACAGCATCAAGTCTTTTTGAGTATGATGCTACAAGCTTGGCACACCTATTTTTGGGCAGTTTCTCTCATTCATCTTTGCAGGACCTCTCAAGGTCCATCAGGTTGGATGGGGAGCGTTGGTGCTCAGCCATTTTCAGATCTCTCCAGAGATGTTCAATCAGGTTCAAGTCTGGGCTCTGGCTGGGCCATTCAAGGACATGCACAGAGTTGTCCTGTAGCCACTCCTTTGTTATCTTGGCTGTGTGCTTAGGGTCCTTGTCATGTTGAAAGATGAACCTTCACCCCAATCTGATGTCCAGAGCGCTCTGGAGCAGGTTTTCATCAAGGATGTCTCTGTACATTGCTGCATCCATCTTTCCCTCGATCCTGACTAGTCTCCCAGTTCCTGCCACTGAAAAACATCCCCACAGCATGATGCTGCCACCACCATGCTTCACTGGTTTCCTCCAGACATGACGCTTGCCATTCAGGCCAAAGAGTTCAATCTTTGTCTTGGTCTTGGTCTGAGAGTCCTTCAGGTGCCTTTTGGCAAACTCCAGGAGGGCTGTCATGTGCCTTTTACTGAGGAGTGGCTTCCTACCATACAGGCCTGATTGGTGGAGTGCTGCAGAGAAGTTTGTTCTTCTGGAAGGTTCTCCTCTCTCCACAGAGACACACTGGAGCTCTGTCAGAGTGACCATCGGGTTTTTGGTCACCTTCCTGACTAAGGCCCTTCTCCCCCGATCGCTCAGTTTGGCCGGGCGGCCAGCTCTAGGAAGAGTCCTGCTGGTTCCAAACTTCTTCCATTTATGTATGATGGAGGCCACTGTGCTCATTGGGACCTTCAATGCTGCAGAAATGTTTCTGTACCCTTCCCCAGATCTGTGCCCCGATACAATCCTGTCTCAGAGGTCTACAGACAATTCTTTGGATTTCATGGCTTGATTTGTGCTCTGAAATGCATTGTTATCTGTGGGACCTTATATAGACAGGTGTATGCCTTTCCAAATCATGTCCAATCAACTGCATTTAACACAGGTGGACTCCTATCAAGTTGTAGAAACATCTCAAGGATGATCAGTGGAAATTGAGCACCTGAGCTCAATTTTGAGTGTCATGGCAAAGGCATGAATACTTGTGTACATGTGCTTTTTTGTTTTTTATTGGTAATAAATTTGCAAAGATTTTAAACAAACTTCTTTCACATTGTCATTATGGGGTAGTGTTTGTAGAATTCTGAGGAAAATAATGAATTTAATCCATTTTGGAATAAGGCTGTAACATAACAAAATGTGGAAAATAGTGAAGTGCTGTGAATACTTTCCGGATGCACTGTATTAAGAAGAGCAAGAGGTGCAGTATTTTTGCAACGGGTTATTGTCAAGTGGCATGCCCCATTGACTCATTCCATCATATCAGTGGTACATGATATGTCTGACAAATTTAACGCACAAGTAAATTGTGAAAATACTTACTGCAAAAATGTAGACTTAGTGGACGACTTGCATTACCCAATTTTCAGTTCTATTACTGGGCTGCGCACATCCATAAACTTTGCTACTGGGTTAAATCTCCTGGATCTTCTTGGTCTAAATTGGAACTATCTTCTTGTAGGGAATCCTCTTTACCTGGTTTACTCTATTCCTCTCTACCTACAAAACTCTCCCTATATACTGATAATCTAGTTGTCCTCAACACATTTAAGACTTGGTATCAATTTAGACGACACTTTAAATTTTTAGGTCTTTTAGTCAAACACAATCGATTTCCTCCATCGTGTTTTGACTCCACATTCTCAGTGTGGTATGACAAGGGTATTAAACAAGTTAGAAATATGTATGCCAATGGTGTCTTTGATAGCTTTGCCAATCTGTCATCTACTTATGACCTTCCTGTGACGCATTTCTTTCGGTATTTTCAAATTGGGAATTTTGTTTCTAGATGTTTTTCTGATTTCCCCTCTGCGCCTAATGAACAGGCTTGGGAAAGCTTGTTTTCAAACAATCCACATCAGAGAGGAACGATTTCTAGGATATATTATTTTATTCTGGTGTTAAGTAGTGAGTCGAGTACCAAAATTAGGAAAGCATGGGAAACGGAGTTAGGAGCACAGATAAGTGAGGAGTGTTGGAAACATGCAATAGGGAGGGTACAGTCTACCACTTCTTGTGCTCGTCTTGGACTTATCCAGTTCAAAGTTTTACACAGAGTCCATCTGTTCAAGTCGAGACTTTCTGCAATATATCCGGACGTAGAGGACAAGTGTGATAAATGTCATGGCTCTCCCTGCCATCTTGGCCATATGTTTTTCTTCTGCCCTGATCTCCATGGTTTTTGGTCTTTTTTTTACCATCATGTCCACCATTCTTAGGGTAGATTTAAAGCCTTGCCCATTGATTGCTGTATTTGGGATTCCTGACGCCTCAGTTCCACTGAACTCGATACAAAAGGATGTTATTGCTTTCACATCCCTTATAGCAAGACGTTCCGTACTGTTGCATCGGAAGTCTGCTAAATATCCATCTATCTCCCAGTGGCTAAAGGACGTAATGTTTTTTCTAAAACTTGAGAAAATAAGGTATATGATGAGGGGTTGTACAGACAAGGTTTTTATAAATGGCATCCCTTTACTGTATACTTTATGGAGTTACAGACACTTCCCACTTAAATTTTTGTGCCTGTTGTTGGGTTTTACAATATCTATATAACCAGCGACAGTTATTGTTTAGCCATGATGAGCCACGGGGGCAGGTTTGTTTTTGGTGTTTGTACTTTTAATTTCGTTTTCCTTTGTTAGTATAAAAAGAAAAAAAAAACTGAAAGATTTCTGCTGAGTGTTGCTTGGTTTGTTTTTTCTTCTCAATGAAATATTTGGGAAAGGGAAGGGAGAAAAAAGTAATGTTCAGCAGGAATGTTCAGCAGACATGTTCAGCAGAAATGATCAATAGAAATCCATCCATGTTCAACTGCTTACTCCTTTTCAGGGTCGCGGGGGAACCTGGAGCCTATCCCAGGGAGCATCGGGCACAAGTCAGGGTACACCCTGGACAAGGTGCCAGTGCATCACAGGGCACAATCAGGGCACAGGGCACACAATCACACACACACCCATTCATACAATATGGACACTTTAGACATGCCAATCAGCCTACCATGCATATCTTTGGACTGGGGGAGGAAACCGGAGTACCCTTGAGGAAACCCCCGCAGCACGGGGAGAACATGCAAACTCCGCACACACAGACCCACGGGAATCAAACCCTGACCCTAGCCATCGTGCGCCTGATCAGTAGAAATATTCAGCAGAAATGTTCAGAAGATATGTTCAGCAGAAATGTTCACTAGAAATGTTCAGCAGGAATGTTCAATAGAAATGAAACTGGAGATTGTTTGTTTGAGCTGAAATAAAAATATAAGAACTACAAGTAAATTTTGCTGAGATAAAAAAAAAAGAAGGAAAGAGAAAACTAAGTCCTACCAAATTGCTGTATGTGGACACGGCCTCACAGGTAAACTCTTACATTCTTATGGTTTGCTCTATTGAACCTATAGGTTATATGATTAATTGAATGTCTACAAGTTTGGAAAACATCTTGAACCTTTTCTGTCTGTGCATGAGAATGCATATTCACTTGGTTTTCTTAGCATTTAATTCATTTCATTTAATTGAGTAAAACTTTGAATGTTATAGAAGCTGTAAAAAATATATATATATATATATGGGGAAAAACATGTAGCAAAGCACATCCGGTAACAGGGTGGTCATGTGTTGGTCCTAATATCACGTTTATGCGTGTGAATAATGGGGAAGGATGTTTGAACCAATATGATGTATGGGTTAAAGAATGTGCTTTCCCAGAAAAAGGTAGTTTTAGTTTCAGACAGTTAGAACAACAGAAACTTAATTTGGAGACAAAGGAAAGTGAGACCCCTGTGCAGTATTTGGCTGACTGGAAGGCATTTGCTGAATGGCAGAGCGAGGCACATAAAAGAGAGAAAAAATGTCAGGCAGGGCCCTCATCTGTTTCTCAGTGTGCTAAATTGCAGAAAGCCGATCCTGATCTGGACTCTGCCCCACCACGACGCCCACAGCCAGTAAGGAGGGAGGAACCTGCTGTTTCAGAGGCATCTCCCCATGATGAAGTGGCGCAGCCTACGCCACTCTATCCAAATCTGTCAGAACTGAGCCACCAACCCCCACCGAACTATGTGCCAGCCATCCTAGCTTCACTGGTGGCGTTACACACGAGATCACAAGTGAAGACCCAACAACAATGCTACCTGGGGGCTTCAGACCAACAAAATCGGACAGAGAAAGGACAGTGCATGCCATGGTAAATGCCCCAATGCTAGAAGTGGCCGGTGAAGGTGGCCCTATGCTAGTTCACAGACCGTGGACATTGTAGGACATCAGGAGCAGCATGATGCATTTGCCGACACTCTGCGAAGTAGGAGGATGAAAGTTTGGGGATGAACTTTAGATATTCTGCAGAGAATTCAGACCCACCACTCATGAACTATGACGACTGCTCATGGTGAAACTTGGCACTGGGCAAGGTTTCACGTGAATTCCCAGAAGATGATGAATCAACCCACAGTGGGATGATGGAGTCAGTTCAAGGTACAGAGCACAAACTGTGGTGCTCCAGCAGAGGCTGACGAACACCTTTCCTGTGCGAATGTACATGACAAAAATAGTGATGTGCAAGCAGCAAGATTCAGAGACTGTGGCCCAGTATCTATCTCATCTCACTGAAGTCCATGATGCAAGCCATCTGCACACAACCGCAGAAGAAGAGGCTCAAGGTGGAGAGGAAAACCAAAAGGACGTGGACAGGTGACAACCCCCACAGATACAAATTCACGTTTTATCTGCAGAAAAGTTTGACATTTTGCAAGATACTGTCCAGAGCAGACCCAAGAGGAGGCCAACTGAGGGGAGGAGGAAAGGAAGGGTGAGGCACCTGGGAACAGTAGAGGTGACATCAGACACCCAAACTGTCAGTTAGCTCACAAAGAACAGGAATATATGCACACACGCACATCCAACATTAGTCAGACTGACAATTCACAAATGTCTGAACCAGTCATGACCCTTAACCTTTTAAAATACAGCATTTCTCCTTTTACACATTTACTATGTATATCGCTTGTAATTAATGGGCAAAGTGTCACATTTTTGGTAGAATCAGGAGAAACATGTTGAGTAAAATACTGTGAATTAAAAGAATCCCCCAAAATGAGTTCACGGTCACTGCGCCCCATGGGCGTGACGAGACATTCTGTATTTCAGTAACTTTTCTGTGAACCACTAGTTTGTGAATGTGAAAATGGAAAAGAGTAACCCACCAATTCCTAATTTCGTCTTCATGTCCAGTCAATCTACTGAGCAGTGACTTAATGTGTGTTTTACACTTAAATTTGATCTCTTCACCTCATGGAGTAACAATAACTGATGACTCATCATTGGGAACTTACTTGTTAAAGAAACGGAGCTCTGTGTTCATCAATGGTCCATGCATAACAAGCTTAGAGCATGTGCTTGTTTATTTACATTGCCACATGATAAGATGAAGGACAACGGTGCTGATTTCATGCCGTCTGTCCTCCATTGCACAGTGCAAGTGCATGAAGGAAGAGACTTTAATTTTGAGAAAGCATGGTTTATGGATATCCCAGAAAGCAAAGAGCTGTACCTAAAGGCACTATGTTGGTGTGACAAATTTTGTGCATGTTCAGTCAAATGAAGTGACATGCATTTTTCGTCCCAGATTCAGTGCCTTGCGTCTCATTAGCCAAAGAAGGAAGAAACAGTAGAAAGATGTTGGACCGTGGGTCAGATTATGTGAGTGGGAAAATTACAGATTTGGAACAGGGACCCACTTCCAACATATGGTACAGCCCGATGCTGGGAGTTTATAAAAAAAAAATTGTTTAGGAAATGTGCCGGGAAGGTTAACCGGGATGTAATGTCATGACAAGGGAATATTTCTGAACCTTGGGACAAGCCCCACACCCCTAGAGATACATCCACAATTGAACAAGTTCCTCTCGGGCTGTGGGCTCAAGGGAAACATGATGTAGGCCTGAGTAGAATGCACCACCAGTCGTGATCACGCCCAAATCTGACTTTAAATGGTAAATGGTGCACTTATATAGCGCTTTACACTGTGTCTCATTCACCCATTCACAGACACACACACACACACACACACACACACACACACACACAGTGTAACAGAGCTGCCATGCAAGGTGCTAGCTTGCCATTGGGAGCAACTTTGGGTTTCAGTGTCTTGCCCAAGAACACTTCAGTATATGATGTCATGTGGGCTGGGAATCGAACCGCCAACCCTACGATTTGTGGACAACCCGCTCTACCACTTGAGTCACAGCTGCCCCCATACTTTAGGCCCAGGCAATATCAATACCCTCTTAAACCAAAAGCTTATGGAGGGAATTAGGCCAGTATTTAATTCACTACTAAAAGCAGGGGTCAGTGCACACTCCAATATTTCCAGTGAGAGAAGCAAAAAAAAAATCCCTGCAACCTGATGAATGGAGATTTGTAAAACATTTGTACGTGGTTAATGCAGCAGTAAAATACAGAGCTCCAGACATGCCAAATTCTTACATTATATTAAGCCAGGTTCCAGCAAATAGCAAATGGTTTTCAGTCGTAGATTTATCTAATGCATTTTTCAGTATACCTCTTGATAAAGACAGTCAGTTTTGGTTTGCATTCATATTTGATGGCGTCCTGACATTTTCACTCGCTTGTGTTAGGGGTATTGTGAGTCACTAACGATATACAACCAAATGCTAAAGGACAGCTTAGCACCTCTAGTGCTTTCTCCAGGGAAAGTGTAAAACTGACACCATTAAATTGTTGCAGCATCTTGCCAAAGAAGGCCACAAAGCTAGTCACAAAGCCAAATTACAGTATGTACAACAAGAAGTGAGATTTCTAGGGCATGACATTTCTGCAAAGGGAAAGAAACTCTCAGCTGAAAGAGTATCTGCAATCCACAAGATTCCCAAGCCTCTGACAAAGAAACAAGTTCTCTCTATCCTAGGTATGTGTTCATATCGCAGAACTTTCATTCTAAACTATTCCATTCTAGAAGCACCGCTCAGAGAGATGGCATATGTGACAGGTTGGACAACTCATTCTCAGGTAAGTTGGATCCAGTCACTGCAAACTTTCTCCCATGTGTACGTGCAGTAGCAGCAGCTGAGAAAGCTGTGGTGTCATCCAGAGACCTGGTAGGTTACCCAGAATTGACCCTTCTGGTTCCACATGACGTGTCAATACACCTCACTTGAACAGAAAACCTCACACCTGTCCACACAGTCGTGGCTGCGCTATAAAACAATACTACTAGATATGCCAAATATCACTAAAACAATGTACTGTCCTTAACCCTGCTGATCTCCTTCCAACAGAGGGAGACAGGGAACCACATGACTGTGTTGCACTAACTAACGAACTCTGCTCCCCTAGAGTCAACCTGTAGGATGTTCCATTGCAAAACCTAGATGAAATTCTCTTTGTGGATGGATCAGCGTCACGTGACACATGGAGAGGTAAAAAATCGAGTGGGCTATGCAGTAGTAACCACACACAAGATGGTCGTGTCAGGAAGTCTCCCCTCAAACCTGTCAGCACAAGCAGCTGAACTGTATGCCCTCATAGAGGCATGAAGATATGCTGAGGGACAGTCAGTAACTATTTACACAGACAGTAGATATGCCTTTGGGGTAGTACAGGATTTTTGAACATTTTGGAAAGACAGGAACTTCCTGATGAGTTCTGGAACACACATAGTCCACCACAAACTAGTCTCTGAGCTGCTGGATGCAGTCCTGCTCCCCAGAACTATTGCAGTATGCAAATGTGATGCACACACTAACAAATCCGATCCTGTCTCTAGGTAATGACCGAGCGGACCATGCAGAGAAACAAAAGCAGGTGACACTGTTGTTGACGGACTTTAACGGCTATGCTTGTCTTCAAATTTGACGCATGGCAGGGACCATGCTTCAAAAGGGGGAATGATAGTTACGATAAGAAAGCATTGGTTTCTATAATTACTATTAAAAAAAATAAATAAATAAAATTTTTGCTCAGAAATATTGCTAGACGACTTCACCCTATGCTATCTTCCCCTGTGACTGAAAGGCTTCGATAGAGTTGATATATGAGATCGTGGTTGATATATGAGACCACCGCTGTGTTGTCTGAGGGGCACCAGCTCATAGATTCTGGTCTCACAACTGAGGTTGTAGAGAATATGTTAAACGCTAGAGCACCATCCACAAGGAAATTGTATGCGCTCAAGTGGCGGCTTTTTGTCTTGTAGTGTGAGGAACGTCAGCTAGACCCAGTGAACTGCGCAATAGCTACAGTCCTGTAAAGTGCCTACATTGGCTGCCCACCCTGTGGGGTTGGAGGCTTTCTGCCCTTCTCCAATCCTCATACCAGAACAAAAGATGATGCACCTGCTGTGTCCAGTAAGGGCTTTCTGTACTTACGTCCACCTCTCCGGCCAGTGACGTAAGTCGGAGTAGCTGCTGATCTGCTTTGGCGGCGACAGTAGAGGCGATGCTGTGTCAAAGCAGCGCATCTTTAATTGGATAGTGGAAGCAATCTCTATGGCTTACGAGGCGTGCGGTCTCGCCACGCCTCTGGGCATAAGAGTTCATTCCACTAGTGCAGTTGCCTCCTCGAAGGCTTTGTCAAAAGGGGTATCCTTGCAGGATGTGTGTGCTGCTGCAGGATGGTCTATGCCCACACATTCATTAGTTATTACAGCCTGGATATTCATTCCACCCTGGGCTTGGGTGTCTTGCATTGACCCTCGGGCTTAGGTCTTTTTGAACAGGCCGTACCCTCAGTATGACGGAGTGGGTATTCTCATTCCCATACTGTTATGCTAAATGCAACATCGATGTTCCCTTTGAAAGGGAACGTTGCGGTTAACCCTGTTCCCTGATTAGGGAACAAGATGTTGCATAGCTTTGTCATACCAGGGCAGGCCTGTCAATTGCATCTTCGCTTCAGATAATAGAGGCTGGCGGCATGGTTCACAGGTGCCATATATATATATATCATGCGATGCGCTTAATTTCCACATCATTATCATGGTAGGCCTATAAGTAGAGGCATGATTTTACACAAGTTTCAGATACTGGTCACACGCTCAAGGGCGCTTCCCAAACTGTTATGCAAAATGTAACGTCTCATTCCCTTCTCAGGGAACAGGGTTACATGCGTAACCCCGATGTTTTTATCTGTGTATTTTTTTTTAATCTTTTTGGTATTTTCTTATTGTGTAAAGTGCCTCGAGAAGCTTCTTCTTTTTCTTCTTCTCTTCTTCTTATTATTACTACTGGTTCATAGAAAGATGTAGATAAGTGGATGAAAGACATTGTTGCCTGTAAGGACTGCATAAGTGAGGGCTCTGTCATGGCCCTGATTTTCTGATCCTAATGATTTGTCTAAATTTGTTGCTAATGCTCCTGAATGTTTATGGGCTAAACATGGTTTTGATGTTGGTAAAATGAGTGGAGCACTCCCAGTTCAAGTGACACCTAAATCCACTCACAGACCATACGAAACACAATATCACATGTCTCGAGAGAGCCAATATTGGTTTGCATTCATGTTTAAAAACAAAATGTACACCTACACAGTCAGTGCCACAAGGCTTTAGTGATTATCCAAATATTTTCTCCACCCAATTAAATCATAATCTGGAAGCATCCCTCCCCCCAAAGTGAGCACTTTGATTAGTTATGTGCTAATGTGCTAAAATGTGCTAAGCACAAGCTGCAGCGCATAAAACAAACTTAAATACCTAGGTCAGTGCATAAACAAAACAAAGAAGCAGGTAATGAGAATACTGAGAGTGATGGTCTTTAGAGCATGGTTGATTGACAATGTAAATATTTCTCAGCCACTGTCTGATCTCACACATGGTAAAGCCAATTTAGCTTTTGAGAGAATGAAAACCATAATTGCATCATAATCTTCATCTGTATGTGCATGAGACCAGTAGGTTTGTATCAAGGGGGTATTTCAGAAAGCAATGTTACCTTAGTGTTACATAAACCCTGAACACTAGGTTGATTAACCCAAACAATGCTTACTCTGGGTTTTCTGGTTCCAGAACACCTGTGAGGATTATGCTCAATTAACCTCCTATTGGTAACTCAGAGTTTATGCACATGCATGGTGAGTATACAACGACATTGTCAATGGATCACCAATTTCACGAGTCACCATGGAAAACAAGGATGAGAAAAGGTGTCACATATTTTAGCAAAGCAGAATTAGAGGTAAAAAAAAGTAACACTGCTGCATTTGGCTTGGAAAAAAGTAATGGATTAAGTAAATGCATGAGTTTATAAATTCATAAATACTGTAAAAGTTTCCTGTCATTTGTCACAGCTCGGTCCGATCAGAACTCAAATTTCCAAGATGCAATACTCACTTCTCAGGCACGCATGCGCTCACCATCCCCGGAGTTCTGATCAGACACACCTGGCACCAATCACACACACACACACACACACACACACACTAGTACTTAGGGAAGACATCCACCCAGAATCTACGCGAAGTATACGCTCAGTAAATTAGTTTGCTGCGTTACCAAGCTCTTCTAGTTCGTTGTTTCTTATAATCCTCGACCCTCGCTTCTCGTCTCGACTACGCTATCTGGATATTCCCATTTGTATTGTTCGCCCGATCGCTTGACCCTTGCTGACTCTACGACTACGCTTCCGGAACTTCCCGACTCTACTCTGTTCACTCGCCTCCCGCGCCTGCTTCCGTACCGTCTCAAGGTTCGTGACATCATTATGATGCAAAATAGAACATTGATACTATTACACACTTGCTGTAACATTTAATAGATAAGCCTTTACTTTGAGCCCTCCATCAATTTCTTAACATTATACATAGTTCTAATAATAGGTTTTATATTTTATCAGGTGTAATCCTTCTGGACCTGGAATAACTTGGAACCAAGTCAAAATGAAACACAAACACTCTCCAAAAAGATAATATTTCATAAACTTCCTAAATTGTAACCCAACTAATTGGCCCAACCTCCTATAACATATTTTCTCTCTGTTTTATATAGCCACAAGAAGAAGGCAGAGGCCCGTAAAATTGGTGGGGTCCACCACCACCTTCACTCACTATAAGATAATATTTTATTAATCCCCAGATGGAGAAATTAGGCTCTGGCTGAGGAGCTGGCACTGTACCTTAATCGGGGGCAGTTTCAGGGGGAAGGTCATCAGAGTCAGCTACCTCCCATGATATAAGTGGCTTGGTAAAATATGTGTAGCATTAGCATATTGGTACTTAGGATTTTTTTTTTTTTTTTTTTTTTTTTTTTTTTATATATATATATATATATATATATAAAGTTTTCAGTGCTTTAAGTGAATTATCCTTAAACAATCAAGATGCCAATATACACTGCCACAGTCTAAAAAAGGACTTTTAAAATAACTCACTTGTGAGTTACACATTTCACTTGTGTATTATGCATGTTTATTTTATTTTACTGCATATGGTGTGTACTGTAATCTTAATTGTAGTTCCCCTACTAGATGTTCCTTATGTCTTTGTATATTAGCTGTATTTGTTTGAGAATGTACAGGCACATCTAAAAAAAAAAAAAAAAAAAAAAAAAAAAAAAAAAAAATATCGTGGAAAAGTAGTTTTTTTTTTCCCCATAACTCAAAACATGGAATTTTCATACATTCTAGATTCATTATACATAATGAAGTGAAATATTTCAAGCCTTATTTTGTTTTAAACTTGATGATTACAGCTTACAGCTCATGGAAATCAAAAATGCAGTATCTCAAAATATTAGAATTAAGACTTTATAATACACAAATGTTGACCTTCTGAAAAGTATGTTAATTTAGGCACTCAATACTCGGTCAGGGCTCCTTTTACACAAATTACTTCATTAATGTGGCATGGCATGGAAGCAATCAACCTGTGGCACTGCTCAGGTGTTATGGATGCCCAGGTTGCTTTGATAGTGGCCTTCAGCTCGTCTGTATTGTTGGGTTTGGTGTCTCTCATAGATTCTCTATGGGGGTCAGGTGAGTTGGCTGGCCAATCAAGCACAGTACTATCATGGTCAGCAAAGCAGTTTTGGCACTGTGGGCAGGTGCCAAGTCCTACTGGAAAAGGATGCCAGCATCTCCATAAAGCTTGTCAGCAGATGGAAGCATGAAGTGCTCTAAAATTTCTTGCTAGATGGCTGCACTGACTCTCGACTTGAGAAAACACAGTAGATCAACACCAGCAGATGACAGGGCACCCGAAATCATCACTGACTGTGGAACTTCACACTGTACTTCAAGCAACTTGGATTCTGTGCCTCTCCACTCCACACTTCCTCCAGACTCTGGGACCTTGATTTCCAAATGAAATGCGAAATTTACTTTCATCTTCCACATGATTGTGGTTACGTGTACTGGGCCAGACTGAGAGATTAAAGGCTATTATACATTCTTTATTCTAATATTTTGAGATACTGGATTAAGATTAAAACAAAAAAGGCTTGAAATATTTAACTTTGTGTAATGAATCTAGAATATATGAAAGTTCCACTTTTTGAATTAAGTTACGGAACAAAATGAACTTTTCCACAATACAATTTATTTATTTATTTATTTATTTTTTTATGTACCTGTCCATTGAGCATCTGATTTCATTTTCTTACAGTTGCTAATGGGCACATTGTAAGTTATTATTGTGTTCCGATATTGTTTCTGTTTGCTAGACAAAACATCATAAGTAATATGCACTGTAGGATGTAGATGATGAGCCCACCTCCGCTGTGGTACCAAATGAAGATGCTGGGAGGCCCACAGAGGTATAACATACTGCATTCCCTTTTTAAAGATGTGTAATTATTAAAACTTTGTCATTGTCCCCTTAAAGATTATGGCTGGGGACTCCTGTAGAGCGGAGGGTCCATCTACCTCCGCACAGAATCTTGGCAGTTTAAAAAATTGTTGATTTAAAAATATTTGGTCTGTGTGTGTGTGTGACATACATTTATGTTCTCAATCACATTGAATTGTCATTCTGTCTTCCTAGCTGCCCGCAAAGGAGCTGTATAAGGTCCATCATCAAATGCAGATTAGAAGAGGTGGCATGGAGATGGACCTTCTTTAGATGTGATCGATAAGCCTGACGTAGTGACTTCTGAGGCAGAGTAGGGAAGCAGAATGGAGCTCTTGGCTGCAATGGGAGGTGGAGAAACTTCCTCAGCTGACCAAGGAAGTTGAGTGGCATCCTCAGCTGTATAGGGATGTTGAACGGCATCCTCAGTCCCGCAGAGAGGCTGAGCGTCATTCTCCATCGACTGTGCAGGCTGAACTTGGTTGGCTGTGTCAGCAGACTCAGGTCTATGCAGAGCTTGGTTGGCCATGTCGTTAGTCTCAAGCATAAGCATAATTTGGTTGGTCGTGATGTCTGCTTCAGGTATGAGGAGAACTTGGTTGGTTGTGACATCGGCTGCAGGCATGAGCAGAATTTGGTTGGACGTGTCAGCAGACTCGGGCGTGAGCAGAATTAGGTTGTCCATGTCAGCGACCGTGTACTGGAACTTTGCGTGGGAGGTTGCCTCGTCGATCTCGGACTGGAATTTGGCTTGAGAGGCCGTCTCTTTGACCTGGGACAGGAACATGTCTTGAAATGCCGTTTCTTACACCTGGGACAGGAACGTGGCTTGAGAAGTCATCTCTTCAACCTGGGACAGGAACGTGGCTTGAGAAGTCATCTCTTGGACCTGGGACAGGAACATGGCTTGGGAGGCCGTCTCGTCAACCTGGGACAGGAACGTGGCTTGAGAAGTCATCTCTTGGACCTGGGACAGGAACATGGCTTGGGAGGCCGTCTCATCCACCTGGGACAGGAACTTGGCTTGGGAGGCCATCTGTTCGACCTCGGGCCGGAACTTGGCTTGAGAGGTCGTATCTTTGACCTCAGCCTGGGCCCTGACTTTATGCTGGAGCTCTGGAGATGGGACAACCTCATGGATCTCGTGCTGGGGCCCTGGCAAGAAGGTCACCATGTTAACTGAGGCTCTGGAGTTGAGATTACATCATGGCTCTTGAGCTGGAGCTCTGGGGAGGAGGTTGCCACATTGACCTCCAACTGGGGCTCTGGAGCTGAGACTAATTCAAGAGTCTTGTGCTGGAGCTCAGCAGGGAAGACCACCTTGTGGCTCTCATGCTGGAGCTCTGGGGAGGAGGTCTTCACGTTGACCTCCGGCTGGATCTTGGCAGGTGAGATCACCTCGTGGGTCTCAGGTTGGAGCTCTGGGGAGGAGGTCACCATGTTGACCTCCGGCTGGAGCTCTGTGGGTGAGACCACCTCATGGTTCTCAGGTTGGAGCTCTTCCCTTGCTCTCTCGTGGAGCCATTTGTGGGTACTAGAGATGCTTTTAAAACATTCCTGGGAGCAGAAATATGATCCATGAATCCTAAGATTACTGCATGTAGGACACTGTAGGGTAGCTTCTTAATGGCAGCCCTCGGTCTTGCATGCCTGTATCACTATTACTTCCGCCCTGTCAGCCTGGTGCTGGAGCTGAACTGTGGAGGCGGCCCTGTCGATCCACTCATAAAAGGTGTAGAATGCCAAATCAGGCTTGCTTGTCACACTGACCACCCTCAAAAGTTGATCCAGGTTGTAGCTCTGCCATGGACACCCAAACTCCTTCATGAATAGTTCCGCAAATTTACATTGTTGAGGGCACTTGACACTGTACTGACCAGATGCTCCGCCCAGGCCATAAAGCTGGGACACAATGAACCCAAGCCACTACTCTTGTACGGCTTGGGGTTCTCCAGGCTCAAAAAGTACATTTGGCAGTGGAACATGAACTTTCTTGGGATGCTGCCCAATCCATAATTCAGGTCCAGGAGTTCTATGTCTATCCACTTTGGAAACTGGACTGACATGAATGGTGGCCAGACATTCCTTTATACACTGACGTGATGCTCTCCTCTCTCTCCTGCTGCATCCATAGTAGGCAAAGTATTCTGTCATGTAAGGAGGTTGAGGACAGATGCAAATGCAGATAAGAGCTTTATTAGGCAGGCAGACAAATCGTGAATCAAAAGCGTGGTCCAAACACAAGCAAAAGGTCAGGCGATCGGCAAACGGGCATAAGCTAGGCAAAGCGAAACACCAAACGAGAAACAAGAAGCGAGATCAAAAACTATGAAAAAGAACACGAAGAACAAAGCCTTGGCATGGTGAATACACTCAATACTTCGCAAAGACTAGTGTTCAAACAATCTCTTATGTGTGGTGTGATTGTGAGATTGGATGCAGGTGTGCACGATTAGAATGAAAGTGAGTGTTCTGGGAAATACCGTCCATGGCGGCCATGTTTGTAGGATGCAGTGCAGGATGGGAAATGTAGTCATTGTTTTGCTGTGATACGACAACTATGAATTGTAAATATATGTCAAAGTTACTATTTATTTCTGAATTACTTCTTTGTAGGTTGTAGTAGATTTTGTTGCCTGAACAATAAAAAATGGTTGGTTATAATGTTGCACCTTCACCTCACTGAGTGCAGTTATCTCTTTTTAAGTTTGTTTACAGCTTGATACTGTTGAATTTTAAAATTAATATATAATATTAGACAATTATTATATTACAACTTCAATTGTCAAATAGAATGGCATTGTACATGCATACAATAACGACAAAGCTGTAAGAAATTCAAGAAAAAGCCCATTGATATTTAGTTTTAAATCAGTGTTTTTCACTAGTGTCGCTACTTCCTGTCATCATTTATCACCGTGCAGCTTGGCGCGATTGGGGACTTCCGCATACTTGCCATCAACGACAAAGCAGTAATAAATTAAAACTACAAGAAAAAATATTTATAGTTTGAAATCGGTGTTTTTGACAAGTTTAAGCTGGTGTGTTTCACTATTGCACGACCATAGCTACTTCCTGTCATCCACGCACTTCGGCATACTTTTGTGAAATTTGTGAAATCCCACCTAAAGTACCTCCAACTTACCAAACCCTACCTACTTCCGGCATAAGTACCTCCCATTTGGTAGTAGGTAGCTCCCACTTGGAGGTCTCCAGGCTTCAGCAATTTATACTTGAATGCAGGAGCACTTGAACCTATGCACCGCCTGGTGGATATTCTGGGAAGTGTAACAAATGTATTTAATTCTAAGGAACTAGCCTTGCAGCATTCTGTGTGAAAGGCTTCCTGATCCTGCTTAAAAAAATAAATAAATAAAAAAAACATGCATTTTTAAGGCCACATCTGTCGATACCCTGAAAGTTACCTCCATTTTTGGAACCGAAAATTGAGGTTATGTGTTTACTCTGAGTAAACTTACCCAGGTAGGTCACTTAACCTGCTCTCTGGAATAGCCCCCTGGCATGCTGACACATACAGGGACAAATAAAACCTTTAGCTTATTATTCTATATTTTAGTTCCAGTCATGTGTGGTCACCCTACTTGCTTGGGTTTTCTTGCTGCAAAGGCTGAAGCTGTGCTGAGTTCATCTGATTTAGTTGCCATGCACAAACTACAAAAATTATGGAATCTTCTCTACTTCTTAGTAAAGAAACAAATCACAGATATGACACAAAACAATTTATGTTTAACAGCTGAACATTATGGCTTTCTGAAACATACCTCAAACAAGTTAAATGAAATTAGTTTAATTAAAGGAGTAACAAAGTATTAATTGTGCTTTTTTTTGTTTGTTTGTTGATGATTTCATAATTTTTTCAAAACTGAGTGATTCCATTTTTTCCCTGCAACTTGATCTTGAAAAAAATGTCATTAATTAAAAGTATTTAATTTAATTTATTTGAGGTATGTTTCATGAAGCCAGAATGTTCGGTTATTAAACAAAAATTGTTGTGCGCCATATCTGTGATTTGTTTATTTTATACAAAATAAAAAATCCAGGTGAACATCCTCTTAGTGTGGTGATTCCATAATTTTTGCCAGGGGTTGTATGTACCCCATGATGTGCATACAATCATTACTTACTTCCAAAATATATTGATCTCACTCCAAAATATCACATCACAGCAAAAAGCACATTATCCCTAAACCACAAACTGACCTGTTTGAAAACCTATCCAATATGGTTTTGATTTTTGACAGTTCTAAGACTTGATGATGGTACACCCTGTACTGCATATGCTGTGGTCACTGACCATTCTGTGATAGAAGATCATTATATGCCCAATTCACGTTCTGCACAAGCTGCTGAAGGGCTTGTGTCATTGCCAAAGATGTATCTGCCACTATTTTCACTAATAGTAATTATGGGTTCAAAACAACACATGACACTGGCATTTTATGGAAGCTGGAAAGCCAATAGCCCAGCAAAATTTGATTGAAAATCCTTTAGATGTCATTCAGCTCCAAAAAGTCCTGTCTGTGTGTAAGTGCAAGGCACATGCATAAGAAAGGGATGTAGTGTCGCTGGGCAAAATCGTAGCTCTTTCCAGTGACTCACATGTATTACAGATGTTGCAAGACACTGATCTCTCTCATGCAGATCGAATAAATCAGCTTTCCCATTCCTTGTTAAACCTACTCATGGTGCAGAACACATGTCTAAGTGTGGTATGTTAAACCTATTCAATAGACACTGGCATGTGCCTGGATTTTCAACATATGCAAAAAATAAAAACTTGTGAAAAATGCATTGCTTGCCTGCAAATGAACAATGGAAAAGCTCCCATACCAGTGGAGAGTGCTCAACCAGCTCCTGAATGAGTGTTTGAACTAATGATTTTACTATTTTATTTTATTTTATTATTTTATATTATTATTATTTTTTATTTACTTAGCCCCAGCACAGGGATAGTTACTGTTTGGTAATAGTGGACATGTTTTCTAAATATCCTGAGTGTTTTACCTGTAGGAAACAGGGTGCACAGACTATGGCGGAGTTTGTGATGTGAGGTGATTCCTGGATAGAGGATTCCAAAGAGGATTTCCAGAGACATTGAAGAAACATGGCAAACATTTTGCAAACATAATAATAACAACCAATTTTTCAAAGGTATTGAAATTTGATCTGGAAACACATTATGCCTACCATCCACAAACCAGACCACCAAACAAAAATGGGCTAAAGTCACCATGGATACTGGGAAAAATTAAAAAAATTATATTTAATCCCTAAGAGTTCATAAAGTTTGCAAAGTATGCGTGACATAAACGTGCTGCCTTGATCGGTCAGGAACTCTTTTGGGATCACAATCTGGAAGATAATTTTGAGTAGTGCAACATTGCATGCTGCATGCCACTAGGGGATAGTTGTGCACATACCCCTGCACACACATCACCTTCACCCAGTGTGTTATACCCAGTGCTTCATCTTGAACCAGGCACTGGTGAATTGAGGTTTGGTTACAGCCTGAATCCACCTATGCATGGTATGTAACCCTTTCAATACTCACCGGTACATCCCAGCTAAATTCGGGGTGGCCTGAGGTATGAGTGTTTTTTTTTTGTTTGTTTTTTTTTACTACTTTTATTCTTATTTTTCTATTCTTATTGTATTTATTTATTTATTTATTTTATTATTATTTTTTTTTTCCCAATTCCATTCCTATTTAATGTGTATTATTTCCTATCTGTTTTTTGTGTAATTGAGCTGCTGTAACAAGGGAATTTCCCCAGTGTGGGATCAATAAAGTTTATCTTATCTTATCTTATATACACACACACACACACACACACACACACACATACAGTATCTCACAAAAGTAAATACACCCCTCACATTTTTGTAAATATTTGATTATATCTTTTAATGTGACAACACTGAAGAAATGACACTTTGCTACAATGTAAAGTGTACAGCTTGTGTAACAGTGTAAGTTTGCTGTCCCCTCAAAATAACTCAACACACAGCCATTAATGTCTAAACCGCTGGCAACAAAAGTGAGTACACCCCTAAGTGAAAATGTCCAAATTGGGCCCAAAGTGTCAATATTTTCTGTGGCCACCATTATTTTCCAGCACTGCCTTAACCCTCTTGGTCATGGATTTCACCAGAGCTTCACAGGTTGCCACTGGAGTCCTCTTCCACTCCTCCTTGACGACATCACGGAGCCAGTGGATGTTAGAGACCTTGTGCTCCTCCACCTTCCATTTGAGGATGCCCCACAGATGCTCAATAGGGTTTAGGTCTGGAGACATGCTTGACCAGTCCATCACCTTCACCGTCAGCTTCTTTAGCAAGGCAGTGGTCATCTTGGAGGTGTGTTTGGGGTCATTATCATGCTGCAATACATGCTGGGATCATGCTCTGCTTCAGTATGTCACAGTACATGTTATGTCACAGTACATGTTGGCATTCATTGTTCCCTCAATGAACTGTAGCTCCCCAGTGCCAGCAGGACTCATGCAGCCCCAGACTATGACACTCCCACCACCATGCTTGACTGTAGGCAAGACACACTTGTCTTTGTACTCCTCACCTGGTTGCCGCCACACACACTTGACACCATCTGAACCAAATAAGTTTATCTTGGTCTCATCAGACCACAGGACATGCTTCCAGTAATCCATGTCCTTAGTCTGGTTGTCTTCAGCAAACTGTTTGCGGGCTTTCTTGTGCATCATCTTTAGAAGAGGCTTCCTTCTGGGATGACAGCCATGCAGACCAATTTGATGCAATGTGTGGCGTATGGTCTGAGCACTGACAGGCTGACCCCCCATCCCTTCAACCTCTGCAGCAATGCTGGCAGCACTCATACATCTATTTCCCAAAGACAACCTCTGGAGATGATGCTGAGCACGTGCACTAAACTTCTTTGGTCGACCATGGCGAGGCCTATTCTGAGTGGAACCTGTCCTGTTAAACCACTGTATGGTCTTGGCCACCATGCTGCAGCTCAGTGTCAGGGTCTTGGCAATCTTCTTATAGCCTAGGCCATCTTTATGTAGAGCAACAATTATTTTTTTTCAGATCTTCAGAGAGTTCTTTGCCATGAGGTGCCATGTTGAACTTCCAGTGACCAGTATGAGGGAGTGTGAGAGCGATGACACCAAATTTAACACACCTGAGACCTTGTAACACTAACAAGTCGCATGACACCGTGGAGGGAAAATGGCTAATTGTGCTCAATTTGGACATTTTCACTTAGGGGTGTACTCACTTTTGTTGCCAACAGTTTAGACATTAATGGCTGTGCGTTGAGTTATTTTGAGGGGACAGCAAATTAGCACTGTTACAAAAGCTGTACACTCACTACATTACATTGTAGCAAAGTGTCATTTCTTCAGTGTTGTCACATGAAAAGATATAATCAAATATTTACAAAAATGTGAGGGGTCTACTCACTTTTGTGAGATACTGTGTGTATGTATGTGTGTGTGTGTGTATATATGTGTGTGTGTGATATATATATATATATATATATATATATATATATATATATATATATATATATATATATATATATATATATATATATATATATATATGTGTGTGTATATATGTATATATATTTTTTCTTCCATTTGCGAATAATCGCACCAACTGTTGTCACCTTCTCACCAAGCTTCTTGGCAATGGTCTTGTAGCCCATTCCAGACTTGTGTAGGTATACAATCTTGTCCCTGACATCCTTGGAGAGCTCTTTGGTCTTGGCCATGATGGAGAGTTTGGAATCTGACTGATTGATTGCTTCTGTGGACAGGTGTCTTTTATACAGGTAACAAACTGATATTAGGAGCACTCCCTTTAAGAGTGTGCTCCTAATCTCAGCTCGTTACCTGTATAAAAGACACGTGTGAGCCAGAAATCTTTCTGATTGAGAGGGGGTCAAATACTTATTTCCCTCATTAAAATGCAAATCAATTTATAACATTTTTGACGCGTTTTTCTGGATTTTTTTTTTTGTTATTCAGTCTCTCACTGTTCAAATAAATCTACCATTAAAGTTATAGACTGATCATTTCTTTGTCAGTGGGAAAACGTACAAAATCAGCAGGGGATCAAATACTTTTTTCCCTCACTGTACATATATATATATATATATATATATATATATATATATATATATATATGTGTATATATATGTATATATATATGTATATATATGTATATATATATATATATATATATATATATATATATATATGTATATATATGTATATATATGTATGTATATATATATATATATATATATATATATATATATATATATATATATATATATATATATATATATATATATATATATATATATATATATATATATATGTATATATATGTATATATATATATATATATATATATATATATATATATATGTATATATATATGTATATATATATATATATATGTATATATAATTAGTGTGTGTGTGTATGTATAAAATTTGATGGCAGTATTTCCCAAGTTGCAAAAAAAAATAAACTCAAAGCTTATTTGTTAACATCATGTGCCATGCTAATGCCAATGCATAAAACCATTGCTAAGATAAGAATAAGAAAAACATACAATTACATCACGGTGCCTACACAACTTCGATGCTTGGCCCCCCGTTAGAAAAAGAAGCGCACACTAACAATAAGGTGTCTATTTGCCGTTGGTGGCCTCAAATGACATTATATAGTTTTTTGTGTATTTACAATGCACATAACATACATTCCTGTATGGCATTCTGTTGTTAAATTAAATTGCGTGACAGTTGGGCTTAATATTACATCTCACTTAAGCTAAAATAATACAAACACCTGTACATTATTATCAGAAAGACTTATTCCTCAAAAAGGATGAAAACCAAACATCTACATGTAGATGGAAGCCATATGGCTGAGTCCGGTTCCTCTCAAGGTTTCTTCCTCTTAAAACATCTTAGGGAGTTTTTCCTTGCCACCGTCGCCACTCAGTGGCTTGCTCAGTTGGGATAAATTCACACCTTTAATATCTGTATACCATGTTGATATTTCTGTAAAGCTGCTTTGAGACAACGTCTATTGTAAAAAGTGCTATACAAATAAAATTGAATTGAATATGGCAGTCAAAGAGGAGAAAATTACAACATCAGTTGCCCAGGTAAAAATTTGGGTTTGGTAATGACTGCTATAGTAACACAGAACATATACACAGTTGAGTGATGCTGCTGAGAGGTCTTTTATACTCTGTGTGTGATTGAGTTCAGGTGTGTTTGATCAGTAATGAGGTGAGAGGGACCATGTGTGATGGGAATTGGAGTCCGTGCCAGGCATGTTTGTAGACCGCATGATGGTATGGGTAGTGTAGTTGGGTGCTGATTTCAGTGTGAACATGACAGTTTTACTAGGAAGGAAGAATTAATTATTTGTTGTTTTTTTTTTCTGAAAAGTCCAGTTTCTTTTTAAGTCAGTTATATTGCAAATATATGCTAGTCTATGAAATATTATTCTGAATGAATGCTGTTTTATGAAAGGTGCTGTAGAATGTACACAGAAATTAAAGCACAGTTCAATAGGTGAGGTATTTTATTTTATCCATTATTTTATTTAATATTTTATTATATTTTATTTATCTGTATATCTTTAATATCTGTATACCATGTTGATATTTCTGTAAAGCTGCTTTGAGACAATGTCTATTGTAAAAAGCGCTATACAAATAAAATTTAATTGAATTGAATTGATCTATTTTAGCAAAATTTTACTTTATCTATCCATCCATTTTCTGCACTGCTTATCCTACACAGGGTCACAGGGAGCCTGAAGCTTATCCCAGGGGATTCGGGGCACAAGGCAGGGGACACCCTGGACAGGGTGCCAACCCATCGGAAGACACAATTACACACACACACACACACACACACACTCGCATACCCATTCACTGTTTAAATAATAGCTTTAAATAGTTTTGGTCCATTGGCAGATAATGCTTCTAATTTTAAGCTTTCTAAAAATAAATGCTTATATTTTATGAACATATAGAAAATGATCATTTAAAGTTTGAAATGAGTATAAGCATCTAAAATACATTGAATAATCTTATTTTTTAAATTTATAATAATCACATAATAAGAAATATTAGATACATTTGTCCATAGTCAAGATATTTTCACTAAGGGATAATTGCTAAGGTATTATTTTTGCAGTGTAACCATGGTCCACCTGTAGCTGTTCTGTTGACTAGTAGTAACATGATAACGATATGACAGCTTACTCTCAGTGGACTGAAGTTTGTAAACAGTAAAGCAATGTGTTAGGAGGTCAAACAGAATTTGGATGCAAATGCAGGTTTATTAAAAAGCAAACACAGAGACTGAGGGAAACTCAAAATGAAAACCTGCAGGCGCAGGCTATCAGAAACAAGGTACACTAGGCAAGTGGAAACTTGCAAGCAACCGAACAAAGTAAAAACCATGTCAATCAAAACAAAACAAAAGTCTCAGAATTATCATTGGTAGAAAGCATAGGCAAGACTTGTAGTGTAGTTTATTTAAAGTAATTTAAATATGCTTGTATTTCCTCATTTGTAAGTCACTTTGGATAAAAGCGTCTGCTAAATTAATAAATGTAAATGTAATTAGTGTGATTGGGAGAAGGTGTGCATGGTTAGCAATTAGGGGACTGTGAACAGTAATACAGGTCAAGTGGCAAATTAGTTGCTGTGGTCTGTAGTTTGTTCACATGGCTTAGGACCTTGGCAAATGGTGTTTGTTTTTTTTTTGTTTTTTTATTAACCAATTAATGTAGGTGGTGAGGTGATTTGCTGCTGATCCTGGGAAACAGAGTTGTAAGTATAAATGCCTTACCGGTACATTGTCATTTCTCATTAGGTTAAACAACAGCCATCAAATTGTTCTTGCATTGGGACGATCAAAATAAAGCCCTGGTGAAGTGATGGTACATAGACCATTCATTAAGTGCTACAGACATTGGCCTACTGACAGTATACTGCCAGCTTATTGCAAGGTTACCGCTAGTCAAGAGGACACCATCAAAATAAATTATAATCTACTCTTATAGCCAAAACTTCACTATTTATTCTCTCTTCATTATTTTCTCCCTTTTTGTGTATGTATATTTGTCTGTGCTAACAATGGGTAAGCAATGGAACATCAGTTGACAGTGAAGTCTCTCAATGATTTTTTTTTTTGTCCTCTGAGGAAGTTAAAGCATGATTATCCCAGGTGAAGCAGAATCTTGCATCAATCTGTTTAGTGTGGTTCATTTAACATACAATACCATCTATTATCTAAAACTGATAGATTTTTTAGATTTTCTCTCCCATCTAATATCACAATCCACCATCGCTCCTAATAATTTATTAAACAGTACACTGAGGCACCAAGACCCATCAGCACAACAGCAGTAGCAAACTCTGTATGTATATGTGTCACATATACACACAGTGATATACTACAGTACAGTGAAATTATTTTCTTCACATATCCTAGCTTGTTAGGGAGTCAGTCATGATATGTCACCCCTGGAGCAGATAGGGTTAAAGACCTTGCTCAAGGGCCCAAAAGTGACAGCTTGGCAGTGTGTAAGGGGGGGAGGGGTTGATATCAAAAGTAACAGTTAGTATCTGGTATGGATACCAGCTGCTTTAAGTATTAGAGTGCATCTCATCTTCATGAACTGCACCAGATTTGCCAGTTATTGCTGTGTGATATTACCCCACTCTTCCCCCAAGGCATTTGCAAAACCTCGATCACGCCTTTGGGGGGAACATGATTACATGTGGTTTGAAACTGCAATGACAATCAGCTGTCCTTCCTGTCTCCCTTAAGCACTGTCTTAGGCATCTTACATTATAGACATTGCAATTTTTTGCTCTAGCTTCATCTGCAGCCCTCATGCCTCCCTGCAGCAAGCCTATGGCATGTTCACGCAGGTGAGCAGGCACTCTAGGCATCTTTCTTCAAGTGTTTTTCAGAGTCAGTAGAAAGGTCTCTTTAGTGTCCTAAGTTATTGTAACTGTGATCTTAATTGCCTACCACCTGTAAACTGCTAGTGTCTTAAGGACTGTTCCACAGGTGCATGTGCAATAATTGTTTATGGTTCATTGAACAAGCATGGAAAACATTGTCTAATAAAGATCTGTAAAGCTTATTTGGATTTTACAAAATTATCTTTAAAATACAGGTTTTTTTTCTGAAAAATGGACATTTCTTTTTTGCTGAGTTTATGTATCATCCACAAGCATTTCTGATCAAATGATTATTTCATTAAAACAAATTACACAGGGCATAATAACAGTCCAAATGAATGCACACTGCAACATACACATCATTTATTGTGAGATTTTAACATGCCACTGTAGTGCACAGTGTGAATGCAACGTCTAGAGTGAACAACCTTGTAGTTGATAATATTGGGAACTATTAAAATAAAATGTGAAAGTTGATAGTTATGGCAAAATTGGAATGAATGATCTACAATATATATATGGAGTGGTGTTAGCTAGGTTGTTATCTAGGTTATTATCCTACTTCCTGTGTATATGTGAAGCATTTGACTATGACAAATGAGGAACATTTTTAAAAAAAGTAATAACTAATTAAATAATTAATACAACTAACTTAATCTACTTCATGTCTCTAGGGGCAAACCAGTGAAAATTAGGCTGATATAATCCAAGACCTCTGGTTTTCACATTTAATGCATCTCTGTGTTGCTCAATAGCCATAAATATCAGTCTCTCACGCAGCAGAGCCCAGTGGGTGGGGGGTGGTAGTTGTGTGTGTGTGTGTGTGTGTGTGTGTGTGTGTGTGTGTGTGTGTGTGTGTGTGTGTGTTCCTGGGGGGGGGGTCTAGGCCTGGGGGGGGTCATTTATGCTTTTATGCTAAAAGTATATACTATTTCCTGAATTTTGTGGGTGTGCTTAGTGATTTTTTTTTTCATCCCTATTCACATCTTTTTTTTCTACTTTCCTACCATCTCGCACAAAAAGACATGGTTAGGAATGAAAGAAAACACTATTCTGAATGTCTAGTTTGGGATTTGTGGGGACTTTTAACCTTGTGTTGAAAAACATGGGGATGATTATTGTTTCGCTTAACATGTGTGGGGAAGCTAACTGGTATAGAAGTAAATTGCATTCATACCTACATCTACACATTTTGTAATAAGATTTGTTTTATATCATCCATTTACTGCTTTCACACTTGTTCTGGTGTATAGTGGAGCACATCTAGGTGGCTAGAGCCAAATAAGTCCATTGATGCCATTCTTAAAATGACAAATCCACATGCAAAGAGAATAGCAAGTCGTATTTATGAAAGGGTAGAAAATGGACTTAAATGTTTAATGTGTGTAAAAAAAAAACCGACAGCAGTTGGAGGAAAATCAAACAGAAGGTTGGAGGGATGTAGAAACATAGCACAGTGCAGAGTGGGAGCACAGCAGGAGAGGATAGACCACCTCCTCTAGGCTATGACTACTCAAGCAGGGCCAGCTGGCCCTCTTTTCTCTGAAGCACAATGAAGGCCAATACCATACTGGCCTTTCGGTGCCAGTGCCCTAAACCTTCTGAGAGCATGTGGCCCTGTGTTCCTAATGGCCTGAAAAAGACTGATATTCTTAGTATCAATACCCTTTAATTAAGTGGGGAATAGGCTGAAAAAGAGGTGGAAAAGGTAGGAATATGAGGCATGCAATGCCCATCACTTAGTGTCCTGATTGCAATAAGAACACTTGTTTACAGTAAATCCAGTAATCCAAATAAGAAAAAAAATTTTTTCCATGTGTAGTTATACTAAAAATATGTCTCTCACAGCCATCTCCTTCATTCCGTATTCTGCCTTTGTTTGTCCATCTTGATCCCTCTTACCCTCCCTTCCTCCCACTCCCTCTCTCTCTTACTCATTCACTCAATCCACTCTCTGGGTGAGTGCCCTGCATGTCACTGTGACTCTAATATGTTGTTCAAAATGGTTCTTCAAAGCTTCTGACAATTTTGGTGGGAAACAAGCCTACATCTTCATGGTGGCCTTCTGACCACCATCTCTCACTGTTTTTCTTTCTTTCTTTCTTTCTTTCTTTCTTTCTTTCTTTCTGCAATTGTCAGTTCAGACAGTTTTGTAATAAGTGTACCGTGTGTGTGTGTGTGTGTGTGTGTGTGTGTGCGTGCGTGTGTTGTGTCTGTGAATGTGAGAAAAGGAGGGAGAAAGAGACATCTGTCGGTTTTGTCCTCAGGATAAACCACCTACACACAGAGCAGCGGGATCACACAGTAAAGAACTAAAAGCAGCCAGTCCCACTTTGCACCAGTGCTTATACAGTTACATAAATGCACACTTATAAATCACAAAATACTAAATCATTTCACTTTCTAAATATCAGATCTGCACATATGTGTACACACATAGCAGCATGGTGGTACATCACTAGTGCAAAGAAAACCCTGTTTTGAGACAGAGATGTTTACTGTATTAAAGAGACTTTTTAACCCCTTAAACTCCTTGGACCCTGTCAGTGAGTTCAGGCTCACATGCCTTTCACATACCTTTAACTACAAGCCTTTTTTAGCTATCTTTACTGAATAGTTAACAGAAGTTGCTTAATAATATATAATGAGCAACTGAATAATAATGAGTAAATAAACAAAAAAATTTTTAAACACAGTCACGTACAAAGACAGGCTGCAACCTTTATCAGAGCCATTTTGTTTGTTTGTTTGTTTTTTCAGCAAATACATTTTACTTTCTCAAATACACTGTCATTCTTACCAAAATATATACAACATTTACCATGTATCTAAAATTAATTTCACTTCAGAAACATTTGATAATATATACTGACATCTAAATATCTAAATACTTGTTTGTACAAAGTCTGACTTTGTACTTACATTAACATTTTCCATGCAGTTCTCAAAGCAAAACACACACACCAGTGGCTTACACTCACCCTGATACTCTTGTCCTGGGATGTAGGCTGTTGGGTTGTCAGAAATCTGTAAGGTTAGCAGCATCTCTCCCCCACCCTCAGCTACCCCAGATTGCTCCACTTCTCCACGATGGGTGCACAGGAAAAAAAAAGGAGTAAAGCGGGGATAAAATCCGACTGGCAAAGACCCCAAATCTACGCTTCCCCCCAACACCAGGGTTAGCAGGGCACAGCTAAAGGCACCCCTAAATGAGGCCTGCCCCATACCCACTTTGTTTAGGAGAAGTTAGGGAGAGAACAAGTGCGTGTGTGAAAGGGAGGGAGAGGGATGTATGCAAAGGGATGCTCAGTCCTACAAGAAGGATATAGTCCAGAGGTCAAGCAGTCTGGCAGTGTCAACTATGTGTGTTCGTGTGTGCTGGTGAGTGTTTGTAGAGCTGGCTAAAGTGCCCTGTTCTCTAATTTTTTTTTTTTTTTTCTTTTTTTTTTTTTTTTTTTTTTTTTTTTTTTTTTTTTTTTTTACATTTTCTTCATTCTCATCCCTTCACTCTCAGGGAGTTCAGAGCATGCCTGTGCTGTCCTGTTCCAGCACTTAAATACCAACCCCTCCCTCACTTTCTCTTTCCTCCCACCCATTCTCCCTCCCTCGCTTTCTATCCCTCCCTCCTTTTTCAGCAACAGCCATGCACGTGCTGCACACTCTCAGAGACACTCTTTTTAGACTCTTTTTTTTTCCTGTTATGTTATCTCAATATTGCTTAAAATTTTAACCCCAAAGGAATCATCTTATGTCTTTTTTTTCTTTACTTCTGTATCCTCCTGCTGGCTTTGTCATATTCCTACCCAGAATTGCACCTCCCTCCATTCTTCCATTTTGTCTTCCCCTCCTCCCAACAATCTGACAGGACTCTTTTCCTTCTCTATGTCTGTGGTCGTTCCTCCTGCACATTTCAGCCACATTTCTCATGCATCTGTATGCCCAGTTGCATGATTTTCCCTTCCTCCTGGCCTGCTCTTTATTTGTTTCTGTTCTCTGTTTCCCATCTGATCTCTCCAAATCTCTCCATCTTACTTAAACAAGTAACAATATTTTGCTGTCCTGATGACCATTAAAATTGATGGCTATCTGTCATTTTTAGTACTTTATTATTTGCATCATGTTTTAATCTGGTAAATACAATCATAGTAGTAGTAATAAGTATATAAAAATGGATAAAATGCACATGCAGACAATTGTTGCAAGCCCTCACCTATTGTCTGGCCTGGAATATACAGTACATATCAAATCAATCTACTCTCTACATATTCCTGTTTCCTGTTTCATCAAATGGAGCAGACACATATTAGTCAACTAACGGTTAATTCATTTCCCCTATTTGTGTCAGTATTTCATTAAGGATTTTCAACCTCTAAATAGTGCATACATTCATGAGTCTGATGATTTTAGAAACTGAATGACTTCAGACACTGTACATATAGCTTTGAAATAGTAATGATTTGTTTGCCCCTAAAACCTACATTATTTCTACAATTAAAGCTGCGGTACTGAACTTTTGCACCTCTATCGCCATCTATGTTTGAAACATAAAATTGTTTTGAGTTATTGATTGAATCATTCTTTATGTGAGTTGTGCTTAGGCACTGTGCATCTGAATCTTCATATGGGTTGTATATTAGCTCCAATACATGACAACGGAGGTGGCAGTGGATACGGTTTTCTTGGAGTAGAGACGAGTTACTCTCTCTCATAGCTAGCAGAAACTAAGTACAATTTACCACAAGAGCAAAAAAAAAAAAAAAAAAAACACAGGAAACTCTATGCCTAGCTGAATTTAGCAAACAAGTGCGCTAATGTTAGCTAGCCTCTGAAATGTCTTACCTGTTTAGCAGAAAAAAAAATTATTCTGATATTATTCTTGTTTTAGCACAGGCTTTGTCACTTAACCTTTTTGATTGCAGGCTCTTCGCAGTTCAAGGATTCTTGGTTTCGACAACAGCTGATTCCCCAGATGTCAACAATGATTACAACTATCCATGTTAAAATCAGCCATCTAGATGACAAGTTTAAATTCTAAGCAACTGTTGTAAGAACAAGCTACAAACACTCCACCATCCTCAGCACCTACACACGCGATGTAGTAGCTGGATCTTCTTCTTTCTGTTTATGGACGTTACGCGACCACTCAAAGACGAATAACAGCAAACATTTCCCGCGAAATCTGACCCAACAGTTCAAATTATTAAATCATTATTATAAGCTTACCGTTTTCTTTTAACTTGCTCAATAATTTATTTTTGTTCATTATTAACAAAAAAAATTCTGTATTGAAGCTTTAATAAAAACTCAGATTAAACAATACAGCAGGTTACCTACATCACCATTGTTCTATGAACAAAGGATAACCACCAGGGGGCTTTGTTTTACACTGTATACCTTCTTACTTGTAGATAGTTCCTACCAGATTGGTGTTGGTTTCAAGTGACTGTGAAGCCTGGTGGTTATTCGATCCTAATAGAACCATAGTTACATACATAGCCTGACACTTTTTTTACCCCTCCCAACTGCCAGAACTTGGTGTTTTAATACTTGGGTAACCTAAATCAGTACATCACAGGTGAAAATCAGGTATAAATCAGGTGATATCCAGGTAGCGGCAAGTCAGACCTTCTGGAGCAGCACAGCTCTAGGTACTGCCCATGAGGGGAGATTCTTTTCATGTAGTGGCATGTCATGGTGGGGCCTGACATCTGGCCTGCCTATAGGCTGAGGTGATATTTATCACCAACTGAACCAGTTTTTGCATAGATAGGGAGGCACCTTGTAGGTCACAGACTTATTGCTGCATCATTTGGCCACCAGTGTATGAGGGTGCGCTTATCACCAAAGCATGTAGCTCACCTACTCTGCTTTACAGAAATCCAAATATAAAATTTAAATATATTCCTAATGAGCTAGCCATAGGCGACAGCATCAAAGAAAAACTCTGTGAGGTGAAAAGAGGAGGAAACCTTGAGAGGAAACAGAGTCAAAATGGAACCCATATTCATCTGGGTGACACTGGATAGAGTGATTATAAATCATTTCAATTCTATAACTGCATAATATAATTGTCAGCAAGAATGCAGTCTTCACAGAAATATATTTCAACTTAATACCCTGTATGGGATTATAATGGGATTTTCTCAGTGACTCGAACACAAGCGTGAGGTGCCAGAGGCTCTTGGGAGGGTGCAATGGACAGAGGTGTCACATCACTTTAAAAAATATTGTAGTAAGTTTATCCACCTGATGAAATACCACCCATATCACTGCCATTCACAGCAATAGCAGTCTGTCTCAGTTCTAGAGAGCTAGGGACAAGTACTAGTGCTTTGGAAATATAACTAGTAGAGTAGAAACACTATATCTAGACAGCAAGATCTACCTAGGCTTTTGCATATATGTTCAAGAGATTCAAATGTTTTATTTTGAACACAGTAATGCAGTGTATTATGCATCGTGAACTAATTAATCAGAGACATTGTGGCTGTGCAAACAAGTAGAGAGAATAATAATAATAAATAATAATAAACACATTAACTGTTAACACTCTGAAAGTAGTCCTTGTTCTGTGGCACAGCAAAAACCATTGCTGCCAGCATTGCAATCAGATCTGCTCCTCAACATCACCAGAATCGACAATGATAACTGCAACTTGGCCATCAGACAAAAATTGTCTCCCAGATGCGGCCTATATCTGTTATATTGGATATATTGTTATCTTATATCAAGGATCTGCAGCCTACAGCCTTGCTCTCTTCAGATAATGAGCAGAAGGAAAATCATTTGCTGGACTTGCAGGGAATTTATGGGTTAATGAGCATGAGTTCTTATTGTAACTAGCTTCTGCTCTAAAAACACTGATTTCAGATGGTCAGCTCTGATGCTACATCATCCATCTACCTTGAAAGAGAGTCCTTTCATTGGTTTATTGGCTTTTTCTTCTCTTTATCATCTGCCATTACCATGACAATTTATAGGTAGCAGCTTACATAGGCTTTGGCTCTTGGATCGTATCTGACTTAAAACCTGGTTCCAAATCCACCAAACGACCATGCCATGTCAGCCTCAGGATTACCACACATTCTGCTGTTGAAACATCCATTCCAGCAATTGGCTCTCTCAAATTACATAAAACATATAAATATGAATAAGATATGAATAAGAAAACACAAGCCTTCTACTTCTTCTGGTAGCTGTGGAACTGAATGCACTGCTGAGTACAAACCAAAAACTAATTTATTAGAGGAGAAAATAAGGGAAGGAAGAACACTCCAATCTCCATCCCCTGATAGTGATCCCATACCATGGCAAAATAGGTTGGTTATGAGTGACTGGAGACACTAAGCTGGAGATTTGTGAATCATTTCTTCGATAGGAAAAATCATGCTGAGAGAATCCTCATTCTGCACTGAAACGGGAAGTACATGTGAGTCCATATATGCAAATTAAGTATATAGAGTTAAGTTAATAGGAGCCTATCACCAGCTCTGGAGGACAGATTACCTGTAGCTCCAACTGTAGTCAGATTTGTTATGCAGAAGAAAGTCCAACATGTACAAAGTAAGAGAAACACAAGAAGGCAACCAAGTTTTATAACATTCTTTCACCGTTACAAAACTGAACTCACGTGCATAACGATCCTATGACCCTGTAGCAATTTGTTCCTTACCTGGAGGTTAGCTATTCATTCATTATTCATATTTTTTTATGAATTATTAGGAATAACAACACTAACAAAATATTTTACATGACCATAACCATGAAAAATGACCATAGGAACACTAAACGCTGCACACTAAGCCAAAACTTCCTTAAAGCTGAAGCTTTTACCTGTCACAAACAGTCCATTGAACCCAAATCTCCAGGCACCGAGGCCACCACATGCCCCAAACCTGAGCAACAAAACAACAACAACAAAAAAACTAATTTATTATTATTATTATTATTATTAAATAATAATAATAATAATAATAATAATAATAATAATAATAATAATAATAATATCTGAACATTAAATCTTCTGTCAGCTGAGGAATTTGTTTATGGCTTATGGCTATACACAGACCACCATGTCTGGTTAAACGGTACCATTTCATTTGTCATAACTGAATGATTTTGTTTTATGTGTCTTAATTTATGGGTTTAATGGTTAATGAATGCCAATGACATAAAGTAATACAAAATTGTATTAATACTATTCATACTTTAGTCCCCAGCCTGGTGAACAAGATTGAACTAAATGTGTTTTTGCTAAAGATTTCAAAAGTACTTCTATAACTAAAGTTGTGCTGTATAAGGGTGTATGTTAATGCTCTAAACGTAAAAATAAGCTATTTTAACTTGACAGCATAATTCATTATAGAAGTAATCCATGCAATTTATATGATCTGAAGTCAATCAAGTCATGGTTTACATAAGTTAGTCTTGTAATGCATGAATTTACACATACTCAGGACTTTGAGTAGGATACAAACAATTTTCCAAATTTACAAGACCTTCATGAATACTAAATTTCTTGTGTAAATGCTCATATGAATGATTTACGAATAAATCCATGCGTATCCAGCCTGATAAATGAGGGCCAGTGTTCCCAGCTGTCAGGTAAGGTGGTTTATTATGCTTTATCAATGTTTCTCTGAAATCAAACATTAAATGTGTAGACAATGTAGCACTGTATTAGGATTGCAACCTACAGCATAGATCAAGAAGGACCATGTTTGATTTAAAACAAATCTAAGGGAATGAATTGTTGGATATTTCTCACTGGTACTTTTCCTAAAGTAGAGGCCATCTAACACTTAAAGCCAAAGCCTAGGGTTAATTATGCTCTATAATAGATATTAATTTGGAAAATTCCATGAACAAGAATACATACAGCTAGAAATAATTCATTATTAATGTCCACATAAAGGTTGCAACAAGCCTTTTTTTGCTTCATTTTCCTCTAAGCCCCCTCCCCCTCTAATTTCAGCAACACAACCACTACCCATCTTCTTTATATGCCAAACCAGGCAGAAAAGACACACAAAAGGGGGAAAGAGATTCCAGGGATGAGGAGACAGGGATGGAGAGGAGGGGCTTTGCATGTCACCTCGTCATTCACTGGGCTCTAATTTGAACATGGAGGTTATATAAGTGACAGCACAAATCAAAGTAAAATATGCGGTGTGGGGGGCTGGAGAAAAAACGGGAATGGGTGCCTCAGAGTGTACTTCAGCTGTGATGACTTGCACATGCCAATTAGTAACATTAAAAATGGCTGAAACATTAAACATTAAAAATGGCATCACCTTTATGGCTTATGATTCTCATCACCTTTATGGTTTCGTCATACACATTCATATTCAGACAATGTCCCCCCCCCTCCCCCCTTTAAGAGTGGGCCAGCACACCAAGCCAGCAAAAGCATGGGTCTGCCATTGAGACACATAACGCATCACCATAGTGACATTTAAAAATCTGCCATTTTGTTTTGTGAGGAAGCAGTTAAGAAAGATAGCTAGCCAATGTTAAGCAGCTAGTTACTGGCTACTAAAAGATTATTTAAAATTTTATCACTCTGTCATCACACACTGAAAGACACAACAAATTTAGATTTTATGCAGCATTTCTTAATCTATTAGAAAATCTTCCTTTTTTCATTTTTATCAGTTGGAAGTATATTTCTGGATGCTGTGCTACTTATGTGAGTAACTCAATGCCATTATTTATATCTGCATCTGATTTACTTGCCTTTTGTGCTAATTAGGTCACATATTAATAAATTATTACAGATGTAAGTAATTTGGGAGAGTTGTAGCCCATATGCCTCCCTGATTGTGCTTGTTAAGAAGAAAGATGCTAGCCTGCGCATGTGTGTGGACTATCGTCAGTTGAACTAAAAACTAGAAAGGATGCATTTCCATTACCCCGTATTGAAGAGTCGCTGGATACATTGACTGGAGCCCACTATTTTTCCACTTTGGATTTAGCCAGCGGTTACAATCAAGTTCCTGTCACTGAGGTGGATAAGCATAAGACTACGTTTTGCACCCCATTTGGTTTATTTGAGTGGAATTGCATACTGTTTGGGCTCTGCAATGCCCACGGTATGTTTTAGCGGCTAATGGAATGCCTGTCTGGAGATCAACAGTCAATCATGTCTTCTTTATTTGGATGATATTATTGTGTTCTCTTCTTCTGTTCAGCAGCACTTGGAATGGTTGGAGGTTGTTTGGGGCCCAACTGGAGCTGGATGTTATCAAGGCCAAGTTGGAAAAGTGCATGTCACAGGTGAGGTACTTGGGTCAGGTGATTTCTGCCAAGGGTATGGGAACTGACCTAAGTAAAGCTCAGGCTGTGTTGCAGTGACATCATCCATCAAATGCCACTGAGCTATGCTCCTTCCTGGGCTTTGCAGGCTACTACCAGTGTTGTGTGGAGGGGTTGCCAAAATTGCAGCCCCTCTGTATAGGCTGGTAGCAGAGTTCTCTGGTATTAAGCCTAAGAATTGTGCTGGGTTTGACTTCATTGACACCTGAAATTAGCAGGGCCAGAAGAGTTTTGAGGAGCTAAAGGTAAAACTCATCACTGCCCCGGTGCCCATGTATGCAGACTTCTCTCAACCCTTCATCCTGGAGGTGGATGCCATGGAGTGGTCCATTTTCAGGAGCAGTAAGGAAAGGTGTGACCTATTGCCCATGCTAGTCGTAGTCTGAAGCCCAATAAGTACAATATCTATAACTATAGCTCCATGAAGCTGGAGTTCTTGGTGCTCAAGTGGGCCCTGACTGAAGTTTAGAGAGTACCTGTTGGGCAGTCACTGTGTAGTTTTCACAAATAACAATCCCCTTAGCCCTCTGTCCGCTGTGAAGCTTGGGGCTACTGAGCAGTGTTAGGCTGTCCAGCTTGCTGCATTTGACTTTGAAATCTGTTATAGATCTGGGAAAAGTAATAAAATTGCGGATGCTCTTTCTCGGCAGAACCCCTCTGAGAGTGGGTTGATGGGTGGATTAGTTCCAGGGACAGTAGTGCCTGCATCATTGCAGCAGGTTGTAGAGGCAGGACCAATGATAACTGCTAAGCAACGATAGCTACCTTGCCGAGTCATTCACTGGCTGAATTTTGTTCTTTGCAGGTGGCAGACCCTGTTATTTTTGCAGATCTTGTCCTTTTGGAGGCAAAAGGCCCATCCTGGGATGGAGGAATGTCAGCGACTGTCTGCCTTGGCCTTGAAATCACTCCACCAATGGGATTGATTTGTGAACGGAAATGGCGTACTTCTATCATAGGGTCTATTCTCCAAATGGGGAAGAGGAAGTCATGCAATTGCTTTTGCCTGTGGCCTTGAAGTCAGATGTTCTTACCCAGTTGCATCAACACATGCAGCAAAAGATGCGGAACTGTTTGGCTTTGAGACCTAATGAAATTTTGGCAATTCACTTCACTGTGTTTGAGCCATCCAGTTCAGGAGTTGAGAACATGCTTGTAATGACTGATGTTTTCAGTAAATATACCCTTGCTGGTTCTGCTAGGGACCAGCGGGCTGAGACGGTGGCTCAGACCTTGGTCACCTAGTGGTTTTATAAATTTGGCATACCAGGCCACCTCTACTCCAACCAGGGGTGTAATTTTTAATCCCTGTTAATCCATCAACTTTGTGGCCTGTATGATGTGAAGAAGTCTCACATGACACCATACCATCCAGCTGGAAATGGCCAGTATAAGTGCTTCAACCAGACTCTGCACAACCTATTGCATGCAGTACCAACTTCTAGGGAAATAAATTGAGTCGCATGTCTGCCCCAAGTCCTCTTTTATTATAACACTACCCCCATCAAGCCACTGGTGAGTCAACACATTTTTTAATGCCTGGTCAGGAACCACAGTTGACAGTGGACTTTCTGTTGGGTAGGGTACAGGAGCCAGTTGGCGGCAGTATGCATGTATGGGTTCAGGAACATCAGATCAGGCCACAAGGGTGGTTAAAGGTCATGGCAGATAAATGAAAGCAAAACATAATCAGTATGTCCGGGGAACTCCACTGGTAGAAGGTCAGTTGGTGTATCTTCAAGACTATGGTAACAGGACTCATCATAATATTCAGGACCTTTGGAGCTCAGTAATTTACCAGGTTGTATGGGTGCCTCCAGAGGGGGGTGCAATCTACTCCATTGCTCTCCTGGATTACCTGAGTAAGATAAAGACTGTACATCGCTCAATGCTTAAGAGCCAGGTCCAGAGTGATTCTCCTAAAGGAGAACTCCTACTAAACTTTGGAGGAGCTTGATGAAATCCCTGAGGCATGCTCACAGGAGGAGGAAGAGGAAGTAGATTTGGTGAGTATGGTACTGGCAGGAAGCCAGGTTGTGTCAAGTGTCGTGTCTGAAACCTTAGTGCTGCCTCTGCAAACTAGCCTTCAGTTATCAGGCGTGCCTCCTTATTCAGTTGTTGTGGACCCAGTAAATTCTCATGATGGGTCTGAAGTAGAAGTACAGCCCATGCTAGTATTGGTTTCTGTGTCAGTAGAGGAGCCTGGAAGATGTGAGATGTCATTGTGACAAACTGAGTGAGTGACTGCCAGCTGTCATTCTAATCTTTACCATCTTCCACATACAGTAGGGGCTTTACTCTCTATTAATTTGGTACCTATTTCCATATCTGCTATTTTTAGGCCTTGGAATTGAGTTCTGTGGTCATTATTTATTAGTTCTTTGTGGCATATATAATCACAGATATGTAATATTGGATTATTTTCCTCAATAACTAAATGACCAAGTATAAGATTTTTGTCTCATTTGTTTAATTGCATTCTCTTTGTCTACTTTTCGGACTTGTGTGAAAAGCTGATGATGTTTTAGATCATGTTAATGTAGGTGTATAAAAAATTCTGAAGGTAGGACACCACCTTCACAGCATCTCTATTAATGAGCAGTGGTATGTGTAGTGTTGCTATGAATTTAATGATGGTGTTAGTAGCATGGCTGGGGAAACGGTCATGATTCTACAGCTTCTGAGTATTGTTAGTTAAGTCCAGGAACCAGTTGAAGGTTGTTACAATGAAGCCTAGGCTGCACAGTTTTGTGACCAGTTTGCCAAGGATTATGTAATTGAAAGCAGAACTGTAATGGACAAAGAGCATCCTGCCATATGCGTTTGGATGCTCTAATGTATACAGAATAGTGTGGATGATGGTGGATGATGATGCCATTGTTGGTGGATCTGTTCGCCCAGTAGGCAAACTGTTGAGTATGGTATGTTGTTCTTTATATATAATAATAATAATGAGTCTTTATTGGTCACATATACAGTAGAGCACAATGAAATTGTTTTCTTCACATACCCCAGCCTGTCAGGAAGTTGGGGTCAGAGCACAGGGTCAGCCATGATATGGCACCCCTGGAGCAGAGAGGGTTAAGGGCCTTGCTCAAGGGCCCAACAGTGGCAGCCTGGGAGTGCTGGGGCTTGAACCCCCGAACTTCCGTTCAATAACCCAGAGCCTTAACTGCTAAGCCACCGCTGCCCCAGGACCAGTCTCTCCAGACACTTTGTGATGATTGGAATGAGTGCCACAGGTCTGTACTCATTTAGGCTTGATGTCCCTGATGACTTTGTATGGGGATAATGGTGGATGTTTTGTGGGATGCTGGGACTTAAGAGAGAGACAGTAAGAGGATGAAGATGTTGGTGTAGACATCTGAGAGTTGGTTGGAGCAGTGTTTGTGGACATGCCCAGATATGCCATTGGGTCCTGCTGCTTTGTGTGTTTAGCTTCCTGAGATCTTGTCACCTTATGTGTCTGGAATGTTAGTGCCTTGTAACCTGTTGGTGGCTCAGCCTTTGTTGATGAGTTAGTGTTGTGATTATGAAACTTGGAAATAAGTAGTTGAGCTCTTCGGTTCCGTTGGCATCACTGCTGGGAGGACTGAGATTTTGATTGGTGCAGTCTGTGACAGAATGGATTCCACATATGTGCACAGAATTGTTGATGTAGAAAAAATAATGTTCAGTCCATCATTTGTTGTTTTGTTTGGCAGCCCCCATTCCACTCTTGAGTTTTGACTGGTTCACTGTATACTACAGCATCAACAGACCATGTTCTGCACCATTACTAGTCTTCGAACCTCACTGTTTATTGTTCTATAATTTCTGGTTAGGATGCATCTGCATTCTTATGTGGTGATGGAGAAGTTGGTGTAAGAAAGGATTGTGCATGCATATGACTCCAGGTCTGTTTTTGTGAGGTATTGTGCTGAACCCGCAAACATACTTCAATCCGTGCATTAAAAAAGTCCTTAAGTTGCAAGATGACTCCTCCTGTCCATATTGTTAGCATCTTAGACACTGGTTTAACCTTGTCCAGTTTAGTTTTATCCAGTGTAATACTGTCACTACAATAAATAAGCCATCTGGATATGTATTGTAGTTGGTTAATAGTGTAAGTGCTAAGGCTAGCTTAGCATTAACTTTTAGTGGAATGTAAACTGGTATTATAATAACAGCATTAAATTCTTGCAAATATATATCTAGATAGATCACTTTATTCACATGTAGACATAATTTTGAGGTCATAGATTCATAAGGTCATAGGTCAATGATTAATAATGAATTTACAGACACCATTTTTCTGCCCAAAAGTATGACAACACACACACACACACACACACACACACACACACACACACACACACACACACACACACACACACACACAAGCTACTCCCTGACCAATCAGAATAAAGAAATAAAAATACTCCATCCCAGTAGGTGCAGGTATATACACCATGAGCTGGTAGAAGAAGAAGAAAAAGAACACCACACCCACCCTTCCCATTTTGCCTTCAAATATTTTACTTCTCTGTATGTAGAATAACGTTGATTCTTTGAGTGTTCAAATATGGCTGTTTGTTCAGATGCATCAAAAGGTTCAATCTACTTTGTTAAGATTGGGAAGAAAAAATTAGAGCATGAAAAGATTTAATATTGGGTATTATCAAACAGTTGTACAGCAGGATTTTTTAAATGCAGAAAAAGGAGACATTGTGCTTTTCAAGTTCTCTGTACCAGGCCACTTCCACTGGAGCAGTGCTTCTCCAGAGTGTGACGGAAAAAAGTTCTGTATATGGTCTAAGGATTTTGAGTACATTGTTAGAATAGAATTCTTTTTACCAGAGGCCTACAGGCATACATGGAGAAGTAGCACATCACCACAAAAAAAAAAAAATCACACGAGAGCATCTGTCAAGGAGAGGTCCTCCGTCATGTGAGCACCAAGAATCTTGGAGCTTTTGACTCACTCCATAGTTGTTCCCTTGATGTGCAGTAGTGAGTGCTCCACTTGGGTCCTCCTGAAGTCGACAATCATATCTTTAGTCTTATCAAAATTAAGAGAGAGATTATTGTCTCTATACCATTATGTGAGCTGGTTAACCTCCTGACTCATCATTGTTGCTTATGAGGCCTGTGACTGTATTGTCATCAGCAAACTTGGACTGAGCACATATAATTGGGGGGCACTGGTGTTCATTGTGGGGGTGCTGGAGGCCAATCCTGATGGACTGGGGTCTAGAATCCAGTTTTAGAGGGATGTTTTCAGACCCAGCAGCCTCAGCTTTATCAGTTGTTGTGGGATGATTCTGTTAAATGCTGAACTGAAGTCTATTAACCATTTACATTTACATCTATGAACTGATCGCGATTGGTCAAATAAGACCTGAGCAACAACATTTTCTAGTCTATCAAGGAGAATATTATGATCTCTAGTATCACAAGCTGCACTAAGGTCAAGTAACACAAGCAAGGAGACACAACCCTGATCAGAGGACAATAGTAGGTTTACTACTTTAACCAGTACTGTGTCTGTACTATGATGAGGACTGTATCTTGATGCTAAATTTCAGGAATGTTATTCCTATGTAGGTATGAACATAGCTGCTGTGCTACAACATTCTCTAATATATTGGAGATAAAGGGGAGATTTGATATTGGCCTATAGCTGGACAGGGGTAGAGGTCAGGTTTTTTAATCAGGGTTTTAATAACTGCTAGTTTAAATGATTTAGGTACATAGCCAGTGCTAAGGGAAGAATTGATTATTTTTAGATGGGGTTCAATTACTCCCGGGCAAATCTGTTTAAAGAAACATGTAGGTAGGGGATCTAGTATACAAGTTGATGATTTTGTTGAAGAGATTAATGAAGCTAGTTCGGTCTCTCTAAGGGGAGTAAAACAAAATTGTTGTAAAAGTAAAATTGTTGATCTGATATTGCTATTTTTCATCTACAGGGTAGTTATAAAATGGCTGGTTTTAAATTAATAGTCTGAATTTCATAAGTAATATTTTCAACTTTACCAATGAAAACATTCATGAACTCTTTGCTGCTATATAATAATTGTGATTGTGTGCCTGTTTCTGTGGTGGTTTTATTCCTAGTTTATTTTGCTACCATGTTGAATAGAAATCTAGAATTGTTTTAGTTTTCTTCTGTTAAGGTGGAAAGCGAGACTTTTCTAGCATCACTAAGAGATTTTCTATAGTAGAGGAGATTCTCCATACATGTTGTTTGAAATACTACCAATTTGGTTTGATGCTATTTACGTTCTAATTGTTGAGTGGACTGTTTTAAGGTACATGTTCAATTGTTATACCAGGGTGCTAGCTTTTTCTCTCTAATTATTTTTCTTTTGAGTGGAGCTACCTTATCTAGTGTGTAGCAGAGCATTGACTCTGAGCATTCAGTCACCTGATCAAGTTCTTTGGGATCAGACGGTGATCCAAATATAATTGATGTCTCTGGGAGGGTGTTGATGAAACTCATTGCAGTAAGTGATGTGAATGTATGTTTTACGTGGTAGCATGGTGAGGTGCAAATATTATCAATACACAATTTAAATGAGATAATGGTCTGAGACAACTTCAGACTGAGGAAGTGTGACTATATTTTCTATGCGTAATCCGTATGTTAGTATCAGGTCAAGAGTGTGACCACCATTTATGAGTCTGTGATTGATCCCTACTGCATCTAAAATGGACACAACCGCTGTTCTCAGAGGGTCTTTTGGGTTATCAAAATGAATATTAAAATCACCAATGATTAATGCTTTTTCTAGAGAAACAACCAGATTTGAGATAAAATCTGCAAATTCACTAAGGAATTCAGAATATGGCCCTGGGGGTCTGTAAATAATAATTAGCAGAATTGACTTGTTTTTTGTGGCTAAATATGCTATACTGGTATAAAGAACTTCAAAAGAGATAAATTTATGACTAGGTTTTTGTGTGATACCTAGATTATGACTATAGATGAGTGCAACACCTCCACCTCTGCCAGTTAGATGGGGCTGATGTATGTAATTGTATCCAGAAGGACTAACTTCATTTAGTGCTATGTACTCGTTAGGTTTAATCCAGGTTTCTGTTAAACACATTAGATTAAATTCATGATCGGTAATGATTTCATTAACAATAAGTGCCTTAGAAGTAAGAGATCTAATGTTTAATAGTCCTAACTTCAGATCAAAGGTGGTGGCACTGCATACAGTATGATCTAATTTTGTTAGTTAGGTTACTAAAATAAAACCTTCTGAAATGTTGATTATGATGGGGCGCATGGTGGCTTAGTGGTTAGCACGTTAGTCACACCGCCAGGGTCAGGGTTCGATTCCCGCGGCTCTGTGTGTTCTCCCCGTGCTGCGAGGGTTTCCTCCAGGTACTCCGGTTTCCTCCACCAGTCATGCATGGACATGCATGTCCAAAGACATGCATGGTAGGCTGATTGGCGTGTCTAAAGTGTCCATAGTGTATGAATGGGTGTGTGAATGTGTATGTGGTGTCCAGGGTGTACCCTGCCTTGTGCCCGATGCTCCCTGGGATAGGCTCCAGGTTCCCCTGCGAAAAGGAGTAAGTGGTTGAAGATGGATGGATGAGCATTGATTATGATAAATGTTGTTGATGTTGGAAGTTGTATTTACGGCAAGCAGTCACATGGTCTGTAGCATCTTGGAGATGTTGTCTGACAGGAGCTCCATTCTGAGGCTGCTGGGGTGCAGGCCATCAGCACAGAACAACCTAGGACGCTCCCAGAACAGGTTCCAGATTCTATTTGTTGCACCAAGACATTAACCACTCATTCAATGTGAAAAGTCTACTGAACCTTTCAACTCCACGTATGTGGAGTGAGGTCCAGAGATGATGATCTCCGTAGTGGGCGATATACTTCATACCATCTCAATCAGGATGCCGAAGTCCCTCTTCAGGTCTTCTGCTTGCTCAATGATCACGGCATTCGGTTTGGTCTGGCCCACACCTTCCGCTGCTGGTGCACCCAAGGTCCATGGTGTGTCGGCATCGGTGTGATGGAGACCTGGGCTGGATACGTCCTGGGTGCACGGTCCTTGCACAGAGAATCACACTGTGTAGAGGGGCTGTGAGTGGTACTACCACACTGCATGCTTATCTTGGCAATAGCCCAAGATGTTTCCAACGTGGTTCTTCGCTTGTGCAGTTAGGCCTGCTTGTCGAGTAGGTCACAGACCTGTTTCTCCATGGCCACCAATTCCAACAGCACCATGTGCAGCTCGAGTGAGTCCTCATCTGCACTCAAACGTGGAGAAACAACCGACATATTTGCCTTTATAAACAGCAGTAAATGAGAGAAATGTGAAATGTAAAACAAGGTTAGCAGTAAGGTGATGCTAGCGGGCTACAAGCTAGTCACGGATGTTTGTAAGATCCGATGAAAACTTGGCGACAGCGGAACGTTACGATTGTTTTTTTTTAATCTAAAATAGTATCGGTGATGTATGTAAACATTACAAAAGTAAAGATTATATTTTTAAAGTAAGGAAATATATAGAGCTAAAGTCAATGAAAAGAAGTCTGGCATAATTTTCAGGAATATCCAGGTGTTGAATTAAACAATGCAAGAGACAAGCCACTGCATCATCTGTACCTCTCTTTTTCTTGTATGCAAATTGGAGGCAATCAAAAAAGGGTGAAACATATGAAATGCTTTGAGAAAATGCTTTGAGAAAATGCTTTGAGAAAATGTTTTCAACCGTTTTCTCAAAGCATTTCATTATGATCATCTAACTCTGTTAGATGAGTGTTTTGGGAACAGGAATAACAACTGATGTTAGCCATGTCACTGGTATTGTTGAAGTACAAAGTGATTGAAGGAAAAGAAAATGAAGAATGTGGGTTAATTCCAGAGCACAGTTTTTCAATACCCAACCTAGAATTCCATCTGGCCTGGGAGCCTTAGTCCATTTGCACCTAATAAGCTGGAAATAGATGTGTGATTGCAACGGGCCGGCAGTCATTCGGGCAGGATACAGATGATTTCTTTAGCACAGGATGATGGTGGTCTCCTTGAAGCACACAGAGATGACTGCTTGGTGCAGGGAAATGTTGAAGATGTCTGTGAGACATCTGCAATCTGATTAGCACATTCCCTGAACACCAGGCCTGGTATGTTGTCAGGTCCTTCAGCTTTCCATGGGTTGACTGTGGCCAGACACTTCTTGATGTGTACAGCAGACAGACAAAGTACTTGGTCAGTGAGAGTTAGGGTAGTCTTCCCTTCTGGTATTGCCCCTCGCTGTGTGGAGGGTGGCCTTGTCAACAGCCTTGGGTATTCAGCATTGAGCACACTTCAGTCATCCACAGTTTCTGATTTGCGCATGTGGTGACGGTCCTGAAGGAAGTCACATAATCTATGCACTTGCTGATGTTGACAGTCATTGATGATATCTATTCCTCCCAGTCTGTTGTATGTACAGTATGTAGCAGCTTCTCTGAACATATTCTAGTCTGTATGCTGTGGTGACGGGCCGGCAGCCGGCGCACAAGAACCAAAGATCGCTCCTCCCACGACTGCAGCGGTGTTGCTGAAGAGACAACTCCGCTTCAGCACCACAAATGTTTTGGACGGCCAGAGAGCACATGGCGGTGGGGCGGGGCCGCCGAGACACACACAGCCTGTGAATGGTGCGCGGCACAGAAGAATTCCACCATCCAGCAGGTGAGGGGAGAATATAAAAGGGTGATATTCCACTCAGGAGAAAAGAGAAGACTCTCAGGGTGTATGCGTTAACCTATGCTGTGTTTTCTGCACTCGCGGCTGTTCCTGATGGCTGTTCCTGATGGGATCCCCATTACTCGGGAAACCCCTAGCACACCCTCGGCAACCCCGCGGCAACTAACTATTTCACCTCACACCACCACTTCGACACCCACACCCTCTCACAAACTATTTTTGAATAAAGATTTCTCCATGAGTGACACCGAAACAGCCTCCTGTCTGTCTGTGCTCAGTGCCCCGCTGGCTAGATTCCCTACACTGGTGGAGGATGCGGGCATGAGCACAGACCCACCCCTATAAAAAAAAGAGAGGGAGAGAGAGAAAAGAAAATGGACGCCATGCTGCAGCAACTATTGGAGGCCAGCCTCCAGCAGCAGACAATAATGCAGCAGCTCGCCAAGAGCCTACAGGTCACAACCTGGGAGCTGCTGGCCCTGAAAGCAATGACTCCTGTGGCTGCCCCTCCTCGCCCTGATCCCAGCCGAGAAGCCCGGAGACTTCTTCCACACTTGACCCCAGAGGACGACATCGAGGCCTACCTGGAAGCCTTCTAATGGGTCGCCCACAGAGAGAGCTTGGGTATCGTTAGAGTGGCTGTGCATCCTCAGTCCGCTGCTCTCCGGAGAGGCGTGCACAGTGTATTATGCCCTCGCTCTGGAGTATGCAGGGGACTATGGAGCAGGAAAGAGAGAGATCCTGGCGTGTTGTGGGTAGAACCCCCCCCAGGTGGCGGCGGAGTTCCACCGGTGGAGCTACAGGCCGGGAGCCAAGCCACGGGGACAGATGGACACCCTCCTGCACCTCACAAAGAGGTGGCTCCATCCAGACCTGTACACCGCCACCAAGGTTGTAGAGAGGGTGGCCATGGACCGGTTCCTGAGGACTCTGCCACCAACAGAACATCAAACAGTGGGAATGCAAGGCCCGGGGACACCCATGGAACTACTGACTGCCCTGGAACACACCCTGACCACCCTGGTGCTCGGCAAGGATGGACAGCACCACCAAAGCCGCCCAGACTACAGGACACTAGGATGAGCCCAGGCCGACAGTGCCGGACCAGGGAATGCCATAGAAGGCCCAAAACACCTGTCCAGGAGGGTGTGTCCTCCCTCGCTGGACCTGCCGCAACCACCCCAGCGAGTGAAGGAAGCACGAGTGTGGCAGGCCTACATGGCCCGAGGCAAGGAGGATGCTGGGACAGAAGGTAAGCTACACACACCCTCTAACCGGCTCTTGTCTGTGTTCCAACAGGTAAACTGGCAGGGGAACTTCGGGTGGGAAAAGAAGCAGGACAACCGCCTGAAACACTGCTGGGCCCAGGTGCGTCAGACAGAAGGGGTCGACCAGAGTCCGAACCAGAGGCTCCCCTCCTCCTACTTCCTCATCAGGGGAGGCTTCCTATATCAATGGGCCAGTCGCAGAGGGGAAATCGTGGACCACCTGGTAGTCCCTGAGGCCAAGACGCAGACACTGATGCACCTGGCCCACGCCCACCCGCTCGAGGGCCACCTGGGGGCATGAAACATATTAGAAAAGCTAAAAGACCAGTTTGTCTGGCCAGGGATGGATTCAGAGGTCCAGGGATTCTGCCAAGAGTGCCCCCAGTGCCAGCACACCACCCCATGGAGGCCCCAGCCGGCCCCCCTTATCCCTTTACCGGTCATAGGCGCCCCCTTCGAGAGGGTCGGCATGGACCTCATGGGGCCACTTCCCAAATCCGCCCAGGGCCACAAGTATATACTCGTCAACCTGGATTACGCCACCCGATACCCCGAGGCGGTGCCGCTATGCAAAGCCACCTCCCGTAACATTGCGAGAGAACTGATGCTCCTGTTCAGCCGCATGGGGATACCGAAGGACATCTTAACCGACCAAGATACACCTTTCGCCTCCAAACTAATGTCTGATCTGTGTCATCTGTTGCAGGTTAGGCACCTAAAGGTGTCCGTCTATTACCCACAGACTGACAGGCTCGTCGAGAGGTTCAACCAAACCTTGAAGCAGATGCTATGATGGGTGGCAGATGAAGATGGGAGAGATTGGGACCTCCTCCTACCCTATGTTTTCTTTGCCATCCGGGAGTGCCCCTATGCCTCCATGGGCTTCACCCCCTTCGAACTCCTCTTCGGACGGTGACCTCAAGGACTGCTGGACATGGCCCGGGAAGCCTGGGAGGAACAGCCCTCCCCGTTCTGCTCAGTTGTTGATTACATGCAGGAAATGCAGGGGAGAATTGACCAAGTGGCCCTGATCATCCAGGAACATATAAGAGCCGCCCAGGAGGAGCAGAAACGAGTGTACAACCAGCCAGCACAACCACGGGAGTTCTAACCTGGTGATCAGGAGCTCCTACTGGTGCCGAACAACAACTGCAAATTCCTAGCCCGGTGGCAATGGACATACACAGTCCTCGAGCGGAAGGGGGCCATAAACTATCGCCTGCAATAGCACGGTAAGCGAGCGGAGACACACACGTACCACGTGAACCTGCTAAAGAAATGGGTAGAGGCGGCGCCAGTAGTGTCTGCATTCACAGCACGGGACACAGGTCACGACGAGGTATATGAGCTATCTGAGTTGGTGGGTCAATTCACGGATGTGTTCTCTACCTCCCCAGGGATGACGCAGTTGGTCCACCACAAGATCAAGACTCAGCCAGGAGTGGTGGTGTGGCAGTGGCCCTATCGTATCCCAGAGGTCCACCGCAAGGCTATCGAGGAGGAGATTGGCCAAATGCAATGGGACAACATCATCGAGGAGCCCAACAGCCCCTGGTCCAGCCCCATCGTAGTCGTGCCAAAGCCCAACGGATGTATGTGCCTATGCAATGACTTCCAAAAGCTGAACCAGGTCTCGGAGTTTGACAGCTATTCCCTCCCTCGAGTGGATGACCTAGTGGAGCGATTGGGGAGGGCCCAGTTCATATTCATCCTGGACCTAACCAAAGGATACTGACAAGTGGCCCTGGCCCCAGAGGCAAGACCGAAGACGGCCTTCAGCATGGCGAATGGCCACTGGCAATAGCGGGTTCCAGCAACTGATGGACATCGTCCTGCATCCCCATTGTGCCTGGTCATCCATTCCTCCACCTGGTCAGACCACCTGTTCCACCTGGGGGAGGTCCTGAAAGAGCTCCGGAAGGCCGGGCTGACGGCCAACCCCAAAAAGTGCCACTTGGGGCTTACTGAGGCACAGTACCTCTGGTACCGTATTGGCCGGGGTCTACTAAAGCGTCAGATGAAGAAAATTGAGGCAGTAAGACACTATCCCCGACCTACATCAAAAAAACAGGTACGTGCCTTCTTGGGGTTGGTGGGGTACTACTAGAGATTTGTACCTAACTTCTCCTCTGTAGCCTCCCCCCTCTCAGATCTTACGAAGACGGGCCAGCCGGACTGGGTGAAGTGGTCTTCAGAGGCGGAGTGGGCCTTCCAAGCCCTGAAAGAAGCCCTCACCAGTGCCCCAGTGCTACACAACCCAGACTTTGCCCTTCCATTCACTGTGCCACAGATGCATCCGAAACCAGGCTGGGCACTATTCTCTCACAGACCTTCGGCAGAGAAGAACACCCGGTCCTCTACAACAGTCGAAAGTTATCCCCAGTTGAGAGGAAGTATGCGGCCATGGAAAGAGAGGCCCTAGCGATAAAGTGGGCCATCGAAGAGCTGTGATACTACCTGGCCAGTCAGCACTTCGTCCTGGTGTCAGACCACGCCCCACTGCAGTGGATGGCCAAAGCCAAGTACACTAACGCCAGGGTAACCCGATGGCACCAAGCGGGGACTCACCATGGGAATGCAGATGGCCTCTCGCGAAAGGATGCACTGTGGGCCAGGCAAGGGGAGAATATAAAAGGGCAATATTCCGCTCAGAAGAAAAGAGAAGACTCTCGGGGTTAATGTGTTAACCTATGCTGTGTATTTTCCAGGCAATCCAAACGCGGGCAGAGACTCTGGCCCCTGACTGCACCCGCGGCTGTTCCAGATGGCAAAATGGGATCCCCATTACTCGGCAACCCAGTGGCAACTAAGCATTTCACCTCACACCCCCACTTTGAAACACACGTGCACCCACACCCTCTCGCAAACTATTTTTGAATAAAGATTTCTCCACGAGTGACACCGAAACAGCCTCCTGTGTGTCTGTGCTCCATCCCTCACTGGCTAGATTCCCTACAGTGCTCAAAACAGTCCTGAAGTGCTGAGATGACTCCCTCAACCAGGTTCTCACCTGTTTCAGAACAGGTGGAATATGTGGAATAATTTTTGCGATACAAGTTGTAGTATTACAATATATACAACAGCAGTAACTATTATATTAGCTATGCAACAAGTGAAATAGTCCAACAATAGGATGTTGCATAACTAAAAATATTACTTGTACAATAAATAACCATGACACTCTTATGGGTTGGACCAGAAATGAGGAGACATGAGGCAAGCTTGGGACAATTCAAAGGGGGCCCTTTTATTTTCTCTCACTATTCTCTTCACTTTTCAGCAATATTATTTGAAGATGTGACTACTTTTGTTGTCGTTGACTGTAAGCCTTGACCCTTGAAGAGTAGGGTCTCCCACAATTTATCCCAATTATGATTGTCTTCAATTGTGAACAAATTTATAAGTCATATTTTTCAGATTTTTATTTTAATATTCCATCACCTGTCCATGTGAGGAGGGTACATGCTGGTCTGGTGTTACAACCTGGTCTAGGTCGGACCACAACGTACAATGAAATAAAGGGCTGGTGAGACCAGAACTGCATTTGCTTTGTGTTTATTCTCACTCCATTTAAAAAAAAAAAAAGTGGTTAAGCTTCACAAGCTGACCAAGCCGAAATAATAAACAAAATTTCCCTCCAACTATACAAAATTAATAAACTACTAACTAACAAAAGGAAAGAAAACAAAAATGCACCTGCTTCCCTCACACCCTAGCTGTCATGATATGGAGGTGAAGATGGACGCAAGTGCAGATTTTAAAAAATCTAAATGTTTAATATAAATCCAAACAAAGCACAAAACAGGATCTTTTTTGTGGCAAATCAATAAGACTAAGAGTAAACATAAAGACCATGATCACAGTAACAGAAAAAAACAGCAAAGAAAGACAATCAAAGCAAAAGCAATTATTCACCCTGGTGAACAGTAACTGGTAAGTGTTTCTTTCTGGATTTTTTAGTTGAAACTAGTTTTAGCACCGATTGTCAGATAGAAGCTGTAACTGCACTTCCTTGTTGCTACGAGCTTTGTACACGTTGCTAGATTAAAGCTACTTCTGGTATTCATATTCTGTTTCGGGCGGGAGTCGCTCTTTCACATGACTACTCTTTGTTATGCTAATTAAAGAGACGTGCTCAGCTGTGAAGCACTGCAGAATTAAGAAACGCTGAGGCGGAAGCGTCAGCGGAAGCATCAGCCCTTGTCGTGTGAAGACCGAGCTTGTGTAAAGACCTGCGAGTCTACATGCGCGAGTTCACCAAGCAAAGACACTGACAAGACACCACTCGTGCTGCTAAGTATACTTCCCCCCCCTTTATTCCTCTTGCTGTTTACCTGTTTACACAGGTACTAACACTAACTGTGTCATCAGTTTATCCCTGTTATTTGCCACAGGCACAGACCGTGGCATACTCCCAGAAAAGTGTGCATCTTGGACAACCTACGCTCTCTGAATGTGACCTCTGCAGATTCCCTCTCATTCTCTATCGGACTTTTTTTTGACCAATCTGCCATCAACAAGGCAGATTTCATTCCTGCCTTTGAAACCCACTCCAACCTCAGTGTGCTGGCTCTGACTGAGACCTGGATCCATGCTGCGAACACTGCAACACCCTCTGCCCTGGCCTCCAACTTCAACTTCTCCCATACCTCAAGAACCCAACAGACGAGGGGGTGGTACAGGTTTGTTTTCCCCAAAAACATGGAAATTTACCTGTCTTTTTCCCTCTTGCTCCTACACTTCCTTTGAATTTCTTGCAGTTACAGTCACTGACCTTGCCAAAATGCACTTTCTTGTTGTTTACCATCCGCCAGGTCAACTGGGGAAGTTTATCAATGAATTTGACACGCTACTGTCCACCATCCTGGATGATGGAACTCCTCTTGTGGTCCTTGGTGACTTCACCATTCATCTAGACAAACCACATACAGCTGACTTTCTTGCTCTCCTTCCCACATTTGACCTCAAGCAGTTCAACACACCAGCAACCCACAAAGCCAGCAAACAGATCGACGTCATCCTCACACGTAATTGCACCACACACAATCTTCTCATTACTCCTCTAGACACCTCCGACCATTTCTTTATCCAGTTCTCTAGTTCTCTCCTCTCACCCCCTTCACTGTTTCCACCCTCTTTCTCTTTTCATTGCAATCTTCACTCCCTTTCCTCCTCACATTTCTCCTCCGTTGTCACAAGCTTACTTCCCTCTGATAGCCACCCCTCCTCACTTGACTTAAACACCACAACTGACAATGCTATGTTCCACCCTAACATTTTCTCTTGACAGCATTTGCCCCCTTACCTCCAGACCTGCTTGCACATCACCCTCTAGACCTTGGCTCTCAGAAGCTCTGCGTAACAACCGGGCCAAACTAAGAGCATCTGAAAGGAAATGGCATAAATCTAACAATCAAACTGACCTAACCAATTTCCAAACACTTCTCTCCTCTTTTTCCAATAGCATCTCCATTGCTAAAGCCACATACAACCAAGAGAAGATTGGCAGTTCTCCCAACATCTGCACTCTCTACAAAACCTTTTCTTTTCTTCTCTGTCCCCCTCCTCCCCCTTCCCCTGCCTCTCTCACTGCAGATGACTTTGCCACTTTCTTTTCCAATAAGGTTACATCAATCAGGAACCAGTTCTCAACCCCAGACATGCATGCACCGGCTCCTCCTCCATGTAACTCCCAACTGATTTCCTTCTCTCCCCTCTCAGAGACTGATGTCTCTAAACTCCTCCTCTCTAGCAGGCCCACAACCTGTCCTCTTGACCCTATCCCTTCTCACCTTTTTCAGTCCATCTCTCCAACACTATTACCCGCACTCACACACATCTTTAACACATCCCTCTCTACTGGCACATGCCCTATTGCATTTAAGCAGGCCTGGGTTACCCCACTGCTTAAAAAACCATCACTTAACCCTGCTGTGGTTGACAACTACAGACCTGTTTCCCTACTCCCTTTTCTTTCCAAAACTCTTGAAAGAGCCGTTTTTAATCAACTCTCCAATTTTCTCACACTGAACAACCTCCTCGACACCAAGCAGTCTTCAAGGCTTCAAGAGCAATCACTCCATGGAGACTGCTCTGCTTTCTGTCACTGAAGCCTTACGACTAGCAAGAGCAACCTCTAGATCATCTTTCCTCATCCTACTCGACTCTCTGCTGCTTTCGACACTGTGACCCATCAGATCCTACTGTCAACTCTCTCCAGCCTGGGCATCACTGGAACGGTTCTGCACTGGGTGGAATCCTATCTCTCAGACAGATCCTTCAAGGTATCATGGAGTGGAGGTATTTCTGAAACTCAGCCACTCACAACTGGTGTTCCACAGGGGTCAGTTCTGGGTCCACTCCTCTTTTCTATCTACACTACATCTCTAGGGCAGGTGATTGAGTCTCATGGCTTCTCATACCATTGCTATGCTGATGACACCCAGCTCTATTTGTCTCTCCAGCCTGATGATCCATCCATCTCTGCACGTATCTCTGCTTGCCTGTCGGACATCTCGGTCTGGATGAGGGAACACCACCTTAGGTTCAACCTGGCAAAATCTGAAATTCTCGTCATCCCAGCCTGTCCCTCAATCAACCACAAGCTCACTGTACAGCTCGGCTCAACCACACTCAAGCCAACCAGGATGGCCAGGAACCTTGGGGTGATTCTCGATGACAGCTTGACCTTTACAGACCACATCTCAATAACTGCAGGGTCCTGTAGGTTCATCCTGTACAACATCAAGAAAATCAGACCCAACCTCACCGAAGAGGCTACACAACTACTAATCTAGGTTCTTAATCTCAAAACTGGACTACTGCAACTCACTACTCTCGGGCCTCCCGGCCAGCTCCATCAAACCCCTTCAAATGATTCAGAATGCAGCAGCATGCCTCATCTTCAACCAGCCCAGGAGAACCCATGTCACACATCTCTGCATCTCCCTCCACTGGCTTCCTGTAGCCGCCCGCATACAAGACCTTGTCTGGAACAGCACTCTCCTACCTCAACTCTCTCCTGAAGGCTTACGTTCCCTCACGCAATCTGCGATCAATCAACAACCGATGCTTAGTACTACCTACTCAGTGTGGCTCAAGGTCCCTTTAAAGAACATTCAAACTAACCTTACCTCAGTGGTGGAATGAACTTCCAACCTCAATCCGGACTGCAGAATCTCTCACCATCTTCAAAAAACAGCAAAAGACCCACCTCTTCTGTGAACACCTAACCAACCCATAAAAAAAATAATAATAATTTACTCTGGCACTTACACCTCTACTCTGTTCACCTATTGTTTACTGTATTAACAGATCTTGTAATTGAACAAATGTAAATGTAATGTGAGACAGAGTGCAATGAAAATTGTGAC